>NC_059208.1:44536-334245 GCF_020615455.1 Coregonus clupeaformis | reverse complement strand
AGCAATACCTACGTATGTAAGAATGCTGTTCATCGACTACAGCTCCACCTTCAACATCATAGTGCCTTCCAAGCTCATCACTAAACTTGGGGCCCTGGGTCTGAACACCACCCTGTGCAACTGGGTCCTGGACTTCCTGATGGCCCGCCCCGAGGTGGTGAAGGTAGGCAACAACACCTCCGCCACACTGATCCTCAACACAGGGGCCCCACAAGGGAATGTGTGCTCAGCCCGCTTCTGTACTCCCTGTTCACCCATGACTGCATGGCCACGCACGTCTCCAACTCAGTCATCAACGACACAACAGTAGTAGGCCTGATTACCAACAATGACGACACAGCCTACCATGAGGAGGTGACAGCCCTGGCGGAGTGGTGCCAGGAAAATAAGCTCTCCCTCAACGTCAACAAAACTAAGGAGCGGACCGTGGACTTCACAAGATAGCAGAGAGAGCACGTAACCCATCCACATCGATGGGGCCGCAGTGGAGAGTGTGAAAAGCTTCAGGTGCCTCGACTGACAACCTGAAATGGTCCATCCACACAGACAGTGTTGTGAAGAAGGGGTAACAGCGCTTCTTCTACCTCAGGAGGCTGAAGAAATTTGTCTTGGCCCCTAAGACCCTCACAAACGTCTAAAGATTCATCACTGAGAGCATCCTGTCGGGCTGTATCACCGTCTGGTATGTCAATTGCACATTCCGCAACAACAGGGCTCTCCAGAGGATGGTGCAGTCAGCCCAACGCATCACCAGGGGCACACTGCCTGCCCTCCAGGACATCTACAGCACCCAGTGTCACAGGAAGGCCAAGTAGATCATCAAGGACCTCAGCCATCCGAGCCATGACCTGTTCAGCCCGTTACCATCTAGAAGGTGGAGACAGTACAGGTGCATCAAAGCTGGGACTGAGAAACTGAAATACAGCTTTTATCTCAAGGTCATCAGACTGTTAAATAGTCACCACTAGCCGGCCTCCGCCCAGTACCCTGCCCTGAACTTAGTCACTGTACTAGCCGGCTACCCTGCACCTTATGTACATAGTCATTGAACACTGGTCACTTGAATAACGTTTACATACTTTTTAACCCACTTCATATGTATATACTGTATTCTAGCTGTCACGAACGTTGAGAGACGGGTCGGACCAAGGTGCAGCGTGAAAAGCGTACATGTTTATTAACTAAATATACATTCAACAAACAAGAAACAACATAACGTGAAGTCCAAAGGGCTATACACATACCAGCCTAACAGGAACAAGATCCCACAATACACAGTAGGCAATAGGCTACCTAAGTATGATCCCCAATCAGAGACAATGAGCAACAGCTGCCTCTGATTGGGAATCATACCCGGCCAAACATAGACATAGACTAACTAGAACCTAAACATAGAATTACAATACATAGAGTTTCACACCCTGACCAAACTACCTAGAGAATAACAGTCTCTCCAGGTCAGGGCGTGACAGTACCCCCCCTCCCCGTTACGCCCCTGGTCTGGTCTGGACCTTCGGCGTGATGCTTCCCCTCTCCTTCCTCCCACGATGCACCAAGCCCTGTCTGGACCCTGGTGTGGGAGACCCCGAACCTGGAGAGGGGCTGACGTCTGGGCCTGGATCGGCAATCCTCCCGCGATGCACCAAGCCCTGTCTGGACCCTGGTGTGGGAGGCCCCGACCCTGGAGAGGGGCTGACTTCTGTGTCTGGAGTGGACCCGCTGATCGGAGCTGGACTGGGCACCGGTGGAGCGGACTGCTCTGGCTCCGGAGTGGAACCGCTGACTGGAGCTGGACTAGGCACCGGTGGAGCGGACTGCTCTGGCTCCGGAGTGGCGCCGCTGACCGGAGCTGAACTGGACCCCGGTGGAGCGGACTGCCCTGGCTCCGGAGTGGAGCCGCCGACCGGAGCTGGATCAGGCACCGGTGGAGCGGATTGCTCTGGCTCCGGAGTGGCGCCGCTGACCGGAGCTGAACTGGACCCCGGTGGAGCGGACTGCCCTGGCTCCGGAGTGGAGCCGCCGACCGGAGCTGGATCAGGCACCGGTGGAGCGGATTGATCTGGCTCCGGAGTGGAGCCGCTGACCGGAGCTGGACTGGACCCCGGTGGAGCGGAATGCTCTGACTCCGGAATGGAGCCGCTGACCGGAGCTGGACTGGGCACCGGTGAAGTGGACTGCTCTGACTCCGGAGTGGAGCAGCTGGCCGGTGCTGGACCAGGCACCGGTGGAACGGGCCGGGCCGGACTGGGGACACGTACCACTGGTCTGGTGCGAGGAGCAGGAATGGGCCGGGCCCCCAGTCCCCGCACCAAACCAGTGGTGATTGTTCCCACTGGTTTGGTGCGGGGAGCAGGTACGGGCCGTAGTGGACTGGGAGCACGCACCACTGGCTTGGTGCGAGAAGCAGGCACGGACCTTACCGGACTGGGAGCACGCACCACTGGCTTGGTGCGAGGAGCAGACACGGACCTTACCGGACTGGGAGCACGCACCACTGGCTTGGTGCGAGGAGCAGGCACGGACCTTACCGGACTGGGAACCGGCGCTGGAGGTCTACGACTGTACCAGTCCTTTACTCTCCGCACCCAATCCTCCTCCAGTGAGGACTCCTCTGGGAGCCCCCACGAGTTAGGGAACAGAAACTCATCGTCGTCGTCATCCTCCGACTCCTCAGTGTAAAACTGTTCCCATTCCTGTTCCCATGGTCGTAGGGACTCCAACTGGAACCCCACCGGGTGCAGTGGTCGGGGCTCTTCTCTCTCGATCCCCGACCACCCCTTTAGCCCCCCAATTTTTTTTATTGGGGCTGCCTCTCGGGTTTCCTCCTCGGCCGGCGCCGTCGGTGTCGCCGTTGCTCCTCTCTTACCCGGGCTTCCTCTGTCTGTTCCCAAGGATGGCGATCCATCCCAGCCTGGATCTCCTCCCATGTCTAAGTCCCTTACCATCCAGGATCTCCTCCCATGTCCAGCATTTCTGCTCCAGGCCACGCTGCTTGGTCCTCGTTTGGTGGGATCTTCTGTCACGAACGTTGAGAGACAGGTTGGACCAAGGTGCAGCGTGAAATGCGTACATGTTTATTAACTAAATAAACATTCAACAAAACAAGAAACAACGTAACTGTCACGAATTCCGCCGAGACTGCTCCTCCTCCTTGCTCGGGCAGGCTTCGGCGTTCGTCGTCCCCGGAGTACTAGCTACTACCGCTTGATGTATCGATGTTTGTTTGGTCTTGTCTTGTTAGTGCACCTGTTTCGTGTTATGTATTGATTAGGTCACCTATAAGTTTCCTTTAGTTTTGTTTGCAGTTGTGTGTGATTGTCCGCCTGTCCTTTGATGTAAGATATTTGTTCTCATGTTGATAGTGTCTTTACGCACTGTATGCATAATCGCTCGCCTCCAGTGTTTGAGGCCCGTTTATTTTGTATTGTATTTGTGGACTAGTAAAGTCTTTTTTGACTGAGCTTCTGTGTCCTGCGCCTGACTCCAACACCGCATCCACATCAGCCTGTGACAGAATCACACACCACTACTATGGAGTCAGCAGGAGCAGCGGCGCCAACCGAGTCGCTGGAGGATTGGGTCAGCTGTCAGGACGCCAGGATCCAGCAACTCGGCTCCGCCATGCAGGAGGTGATGAACACCCTGCGCCGATGGGAAAGGGGAGGCGTGCCCACACCTCCTCCTACATTACCACCACCATCGGCCAGCCCCACCAGACCAGCTCCGGAATCCAGTGGGATTCGGCTCTCGCTCACGAGGGCGTATGATGGCACCGCAGCCGGGTGTCAGTGGTTCCTCCTTCAGGTGGAACTCCACCTGGCCACCATACACCCGGCGCCCTCGGGATACGAGAGTGTTTCCGCCCTCATCTCCTGTCTCTCCGGCAAGGCGTTGGAGTGGGCCAACGCCGAATGGAAGGGAATAGACGCCGCCACCATCAGCTACGCGGAGTTCTCCCGCCGCTTCAGGGCTGTATTCGATCACCCTCCTGAGGGTAAAGCGGCGGGGGAGCGTCTGTTCCACCTCCGACAGGGGAAGAGGAGCGCACAGGAGTTCGCCCTGGATTTCCGGACTCTAGCGGCGGATGCGGGGTGGAATGAGAGGGCCCTCATCGACCACTATCGGTGTAGCCTGCGTGAGGACGTTCGTCGAGAGCTGGCCTGCAGGGACACCAATCTGTCCTTCGACCAGCTGGTGGACATGTCCATCCGTCTGGATACCCTGCTGGCCACCCGCGGACGTCCCGAGTTGGGGCCGTCCATTCCATCCCCCAGCACCTCTGAGCCGAGCCCTATGGAGCTCGGGGGTGCTGGCGCTAGAGAGAGAAGGAGAGAGAACCCGAGGGGGGCCGTCCCCTGCACCAACTGTGGCCGTGGAGGACACACTGCGGCTAGGTGCTGGGGAGGGTCTCCAGGGAATCGGGGCAACAGGTCGCACACTGGGGAGTCATTTCAGGTGAGTAGGCGCCCCACTCACCCAGAGCTCTCTGTTGTTCACTTGTGTATACCTGTGGTATTTCCTCAGGTTGCATCTCATTCCCAGCATAAGGCGCTAGTCGATTCAGGCGCAGCGTGGAATTTTATTGATCTGAAATGTTGTACTAAGTTAGGGATTCCCCTCCTGCCCGTTGATGCACCCTTCCCTGTCCATGCCCTAGATAGTCGCCCGTTGGGATCTGGTTTGATTAGGGAGGTCACAGCGCCACTAAAGATGAAGACGCAGGGGGGTCATGAGGAGATCATTCAGTTGTACCTGATTGACTCTCCTGCGTATCCCGTGGTGCTGGGGCTTCCTTGGTTAATCACCCATGACCCCACCATTTCGTGGCAACAGAGGGCTCTCAAGGAATGGTCTGACCAGTCTGTTGGGCGATGTTTAGGTGTTTCCGTTGGGGCGACCACGGTGGAGAGTCCGAACCAAGTGCCCGCAATGCACATTCCCCCTGAGTATGAGGATTTGGCACTCGTGTTCAGCAAGACGAGGCGACGCGATTGCCACCTCATAGACAGGGAGATTGTGCGATAAACCTCCAGACAGGTGCGGCACTCCCGCGGAGCCATGTGTATCCTCTGTCTCAAGAGGAGACGGCGGCTATGGAGACATACATAGCTGAGTCCCTGAGACAAGGATACATACGGTCCTCCACTTCCCCTGCGTCCTCGAGTTTATTTTTTGTGAAGAAGAAGGATGGAGGGTTGCGCCCGTGTATTGATTACCGTAGTCTCAATCAGATCACTGTTAAATACAGTTACCCTCTTCCTCTGATTGCGAGTATGACTGAATCATTGCACGGAGCGCGTTTCTTCACAAAACTGGATCTCAGGAGCGCCTATAACTTGGTGCGCATTAGGGAGGGAGATGAATGGAAGACGGCATTTAGTACCACCTCAGGTCATTATGAGTATCTCGTCATGCCATACGGGTTAATGAATGCTCCTTCAGTCTTCCAATCATTTGTGGACGAGATCTTCTGGGACCTGCATGGGCAGGGTGTGGTAGTGTACATTGACGACATCCTAGTGTACTCTTCTACACGAGCCGAGCATGTAGCCCTGGTGCGCCGAGTGTTGGGTAGGCTGTTGGAGCATGAATTGTATGTCAAGGCAGAGAAATGTCTGTTTTTCCAGGAGTCCATCTCCTTCTTGGGTCATCGGTTGTCCGCGTCAGGGGTGAAGATGGAGATTGACCGTGTGTCAGCCATGCGTAACTGGCAAACCCCAACCACTGTTAAAGAGGTGCAGCAGTTTTTGGGGTTTGCCAATTACTACCGGAGGTTTATCCGGGGTTTTGGACAGGTAGCAGCTCCCATTACTTCCCTGCTGAAGGGGGACCCGGTGCGTTTGCAGTGGTCGGCTGAAGCGGACAGGGCGTTTGGTAAACTGAAGGACCTGTTCACTTCGGCTCGGTGCTGGCGCACCCGACCCCGCTTTAGCGTTGCAGGTAGAGGTGGACGCGTCAGAGGCCGGGATTGGGGCAGTACTGTCGCAACGCTCAGGCACGCCTCCTAAGCTCCGTCCCTGCGCTTTTTATTCTAAAAAGCTCAGCCCGGCGGAACATAATTATGACGTAGGGGACAGGGAGCTGTTAGCCGTGGTTCAAGCTCTAAAGGTGTGGAGGCATTGGCTTGAGGGGGCTCAACACCCTTTTCTCATTCTGACTGATCACCGTAACCTGGAGTACATCCGGGCAGCTAGGAGATTGAACCCTCGTCAGGCTAGGTGGAACATGTTTCTGACCCGGTTCGTGTTTAAGATATCCTACATCCCAGGGTCCCAGAACGGTAAGGCAGACGCCCTGTCCAGGCGGTATGACACAGAGGAGAGATCCGTTGAGCCCACTCCCATACTGCCGGAGTCTTGTCTGGTGGCACCGGTGGTATGGGATGTCGATACGGAAATTGAGCGGGCGTTACGCACCGACCCTACTCCCCCAGACTGTCCAGTGGGTCGGACGTACGTGCCGCTCGAGGTCCGTGATCGTCTCATTTATTGGGCTCATACATCACCCTCCTCTGGACATCCAGGTATTGGCCGGACAGTGCACTGCCTTAGTGTGAAGTACTGGTGGCCAACATTGGCTAGGGACGTGAGGGTTTATGTCTCCTCCTGCTCGGTGTGCGCTCTGTGTAAGGTGCCTAGACACCTGCCCAGGGGGAAGTTACAACCCCTGCCCGTTCCACAACGGCCGTGGTCTCACCTCTCTGTGGACTTTGTTACGGACCTTCCCCCCTCTCAGGGGAATACCACTATTCTGGTCGTTGTGGATCGGTTCTCTAAGGCCTGTCGTCTCATCCCAATGCCGGGTCTCCCTACTGCCCTACAGACTGCTGAGGCTTTGTTTACCCACGTCTTCCGGCACTACGGGGTTCCCGAGGATATAGTGTCTGATCGGGGTCCCCAATTCACCTCTAGAGTCTGGAGGGCGTTCATGGAACGCTTGGGGGGTCTCGGTTAGCCTTACCTCGGGGTTCCACCCTGAGAGTAATGGGCAGGTGGAGAGAGTGAACCAGGATGTGGGTAGGTTTCTGAGATCATATTGCCAGGGCCGGCAGGAGGAGTGGTCGGGGTATATCCCTGGGCAGAGATGGCTCAGAACTCTCTTCGCCACTCCTCTACTAACCTGACCCCTTTCCAGTGTGTGTTAGGGTATCAGCCGGTTCTGGCACCATGGCATCAGAGCCAGATCGAGGCTCCTGCGGTGGATGAGTGGTTTCGGCGCTCGGAGGAGACGTGGAACGCTGCACACGTCCATCTGCAGCGGGCCATCCGTCGGCAGAAGGCGAGCGTCGATCTCCACCGCAGTGAGGGTCCAGTATACGCCCCTGGAGATCGAGTCTGGCTCTCGACTCGAAACCTGCCCCTTCGCCTGCCCTGCCGGAAGCTGGGTCGGCGGTTTGTGGGGCCATTCAAAGTCCTGAGGAGATTGAACGAGGTTTGCTACAAGTTACAACTGCCTAATGATTATCACATTAACCCCTCGTTCCATGTGTCTCTCCTCAGGCCGGTGGTAGCTGGTCCACTCCAGGACTATGAGATAAGAGAGACTCCTCCGCCCCCACTGGACATCGAGGGGGCTCCGGCGTACTCGGTCCGGTCCATCATGGATTCGAGACGTCGGATGGAGGGTCTACAATATCTCGTGGAGTGGGAGGGGTACGGCCCGGAGGAACGGTGCTGGGTGCCTAGGAGGGACATTTTAGATCCATCCCTCCTGACTGAGTTCCACCGTAGTCATCCCACGCGCCCTGCTCCGCATCCTCCTGGCCGTCCCCGAGTCTGGGGTCAGCGCACGGCTGGAGCCGCGCGTCAAGGGGGGGGTACTGTCACGAATTCCGCCGAGACTGCTCCTCCTCCTTGCTCGGGCAGGCTTCGGCGTTCGTCGTCCCCGGAGTACTAGCTACTACCGCTTGATGTATCGATGTTTGTTTGGTCTTGTCTTGTTAGTGCACCTGTTTCGTGTTATGTATTGATTAGGTCACCTATAAGTTTCCTTTAGTTTTGTTTGCAGTTGTGTGTGATTGTCCGCCTGACCTTTGATGTAAGATATTTGTTCTCATGTTGATAGTGTCTTTACGCACTGTATGCGTAATCGCTCGCCTCCAGTGTTTGAGGCCCGTTTATTTTGTATTGTATTTGTGGACTAGTAAAGTATTTTTTGACTGAGATTCTGTGTCCTGCGCCTGACTCAAACACTGCATCCACATCAGCTTGTGACAGTAACGTGAAGTCCAAAGGGCTATACACATACCAGTCTAACAGGAACAAGATCCCACAATACACAGTAGGCAATGGGCTACCTAAGTATGATCCCCAATCAGAGACAATGAGCGACAGCTGCCTCTGATTGGGAATCATACCCGGCCAAACATAGACATGGACTAACTAGAACCTAAACATAGAATTACAATACATAGAGTTTCACACCCTGACCAAACTACCTAGAGAATAACAGTCTCTCCAGGTCAGGGCGTGACACTAACCAAGGCTCATCCTATATAACTACAACTGTAAACACCTTTTCTATTCATATACTGTCCATACACACCACTATATACATGTATATATATATAGTTGAAGTCGGAAGTTTACATACACTTAGGTTGGAGTCATTAAAACTTGTTTTTCAACCAATCCACACATTTCTTGTCGATTAGGACATCTACTTTGTGCATGACACAAGTAATTTTTCCAGCAATTGTTTACAATAATATAATAATATGCCATTTAGCAGACGCTTTTATCCAAAGCGACTTACAGTCATGTGCGCATACATTTTTACGTATGGGTGGTCCCGGGGATTGAACCCACTACCCTGGCGTTACAAGCGCCATGCTCTACCAATTGGGCTACAGAGGACCACAGATTATTTCACTTATAATTCACTGTATCACAATTCCAGTGGGTCAGAAGTTTACATACACTAAGTTGACTGTGCCCTTAAACAACTTGGAAAATTCCAGAAAATGATGTCATGGCTTTAGAAGCTTCTGATAGGCTATTTGACATCATTTAAGTCAATTGGAGGTGTACCTCTGGATGTATTTCAAGGCCTGCCTTCAAACTTAGTGCCTCTTTTCTTGACATCATGGGAAAATCAAAAGAAGTCAGGACCTCAGAAAAAAATTTGTAGACCTCCACAAGTCTGGTTCATCCTTGGGAGCAATTTCCAAATGCCTGAAGGCAACACGTTCATCTGTGCAAACAATAGTACGCAAGTATAAACACAATGGGACCACGCAGCCGTTCTACCGCTCAGGAAGGAGACGCGTTCTGTCTCCTAGAGATTAACGTACTTTGGTGCGAAAAGTTCAAATCAATCCCAGAACAACAGCAAAGGACCTTATGAAGATGCTGGAGGAAACAGGTACAAAAGTATCTATATCCACAGTAAAACAAGTCCTATATCGACATAACTTGAAAGGCCGCTCAGCAAGGAAGAAGCCACTCTACCAAAACCGCCATAAAAAAGCCAGACTACGGTTTGCAACTGCACATGGGGACAAAGATCGTACTTTTTGGAGAAATGTCCTCTGGTCTGATGAAACAAAAATACTGTTTGGCCATAATGACCATCGTTATGTTTGGAGGAAAAAGGGGGATGCTTGCAAGCCGAAGAACACCATCCCAACCGTAAAGCACAGGGGTGGCAGCATCACGCTGTGGCGGTGCTTTGCTGCAGGAGGGACTGGTGCACTTCACAAAATAGATGGCATCATGAGGAAGGAAAATTGTGTGGATATATTGAAGCAACATCTCAAGACATCAGTCAGGAAGTTAAAGCTTGGTCGCAAATGGGTCTTCCAAAAGGATAATGACCCCAAGCAGACTTCCAAAGTTGTGGGAAAATGGCTTAAGGACAACAAAGTCAAGGTATTGGAGTGGCCATCACAAAGCCCTGATCTCAATCCTATAGAAAATGTGTGGGCAGAACTGAAAAAGCGTGTGCGAGCAAGGAGGCATACAAACCTGACTCAGTTACACCAGCTCTGTCAGGGGGAATGGGCCTAAATTCATCCAACTCATTGTGGGAAGCTTGTGGAAGGCTACCCGAAACGTTTGAATTTAAAGGCAATGCTACCAAATACTAATGAGTGTATGTAAACTTCTGACCCACCGGGAATGTGAAGAAAGAAATAAAAGCTGAAATAAATCATTCTCTCTACTATTATTCTGACATTTCACATTCTTAAAATAAAAAGTGGTGATCCTAACTGACCTAAAACAGGGAATTTGTACTAGGAAAAAAACTGAGTTTAAATGTATTTGGCTAAGGTGTATGTAAACTTCCGACTTCAACTGTATATATATATATATAGTGCATTCGGAAAGTATTCAGACCCCTTGATTTTTCCACATTTTGTTGCGTTACAGCCTTATTCTAAAATTAATTAAATTATTGTTTTCCCTCATCAATCCACACACAATACCCCATGATGACAAAGCTTAAACCATTTTTTGTAATTTTTTTGCAAATATATTAAAAACAAAAAAGTTAAATAACTTATTTACATAAGTATTCAGACCCTTTGCTATGAGACTCGAAATTGAGCTCCGGTGCATCCTATTTCCATTGATCATCCTTGAGATGTTTCTACAACTTGATTGGAGTCCACCTGTGGTAAATTCAATTGATTGGACATGATTTGAAAAGGCACACACCTGTCTATATAAGGTCCCACGGTTGACAGTGCATGTCAGAGCCATTAGGTCGAAGGAAATGTAGAGCTCCGAAACAGGATTGTGTCGAAGCACAGATCTGGGGAAGGGTACCCAAAAATGTCTGGAGCATTGAAGGTCCCCAAGAACACAGTGGCCTCCATCATTCTTAAATAGAAGACGTTTGGAACCACCAAGACTCTTCCTAGAGCTGGCCGCCCGGCCAAACTGAGCAATCGGGGGAGAAGGGCCTTGGTCAGGGAGGTGACCAGGAACCCGATGATCACTCTGACAGAGCTCCAGAATTCCTCTGTGAAGATGGGAGAACGTTCCAGAAGGACAACCATCTCTGCAGCACTCCACCAATCAGGCCTTTATGGTAGAGTGGCCAGACAGAAGCCACTCCTCAGTAAAAGGCACATGCCTGCCCGCTTGGGAGTTTGCCAAAAGGCACCTAAAGGACTCTCAGACCATGAGAAACAAGATTCTCTGGTCTGATGAAACCAAGACTGAACTCTTTGGCCTGAATGCCAAGCGTCACGTCTGGAGGAAACCTGGCACCATCCCTACGGTGAAGCATGGTGGTGGCAGCATCAGTCTGTGGGGATGTTTTTCAGCGGCAGTGACTGGGAGACTAGTCAGGATTGAGGGAAAGATGAATGGGGCAAAGTACAGAGAGATCCTTGATGAAAACCAAAGGTGCTTCAACAAAGTACTGAGTAAAGGGTCTGAATACTTATGTAAGTGTGATATTTCAGTTGTTTATTTCTAATACATTTGCAAACATTTCAAAAAAATTGTTTTTGCTTTGTCATTATGGGGTATCGTGTGTAGATTGATGAGGGGGAAAAAAACAATTTCATCAATTTTAGAATAAGGCTGTAATGTAACAAAATGTGGAAAAAGTAAAGTGGTCTGAATACTTTCCAATGCACTGGGATGCTGTCCTTCTAGGCAGAGTTGCAAAGAAAAATACATATCTCAGACCGGCCAATAAAAATAAAAGATTAAGATGGGCAAAAGAACACAGACACTGGACTTTTTCTTTGCAACTCTGCCTAGAAGGTCAGCATCCCGGAGTCGCCTCGTCACTGTTGACGTTGAGACTGGTGTTTTGCGGGTGCTATTTAATGAAGCTGCCAGTTGAGGACCTGTGAGGCGTCTGTTTCTCTAACTAGACACTCTAATGTATTTGTCCTCTTGCTCAGTTGTGCACCGGGGCCTCCCACTCCTCTTTCTATTCTGGTTAGAGCCAGTTTGCGCTGTTCTGTGAAGGGAGTAGTACACAGCGTTGTACGAGATCTTCAGTTTTTGGCAATTTCTCGAATGGAATAGCCTTCATTTCTCAGAACAAGAATAGACTGACGAGTTTCAGAAGAAAGTTATTTGTTTCTGGCCATTTTGAGCCTGTAATCGAACCCACAATTGCTGATGCTCCAGATACTCAAATAGTCAAAGAAGGCCAGTTTTATTGCTTCTTTAATCAGCACAACAGTTTTCAGCTGTGCTAACATACTTGCAAAAGGGTTTTCTAATGATCAATTAGCCTTTTAAAATGATAAACTTGAATTAGCAAACACAACGTGCCATTGGAACACATGACTGATGGTTGCTGATAATGGGCCTCTGTACGCCTATGTAGATATTCCATTAAACATCAGCCGTTTCCAGCTTTTCTTTTGAAAACAAGGACATTTCTAAGTGACCCCAAACTTTTGAACGGTAGTGTATATATATATATGTATATTCCGGACACTGACATTGCTCTTTCTGATATTTCTTTCTTTATTTCTATTTATTTTTGGGATTTGTGTGTTTTTTTTAGGTATACTGAAATGTTGGAACTAGAAACATAAGCATTTCGCTGAACCTGCGATAACATCTGCTAAATATGTATATGCGACCAATAAAATTTGATTTGATAAGTCACCATAATCAATTACAGAAAGAAAAGTGTCTTGAACAAAAAAGTGTCTTCATTCTAGCCTCAATACAGGAAGCAAGTCTTGTTACGAAAATGAAAACCCAATTTCAGTTTAAGCTTCCTCACAAGATTATCTACATGAACTTTGTAGGACAGTTTATCATCCAACCAAAGACCAAGGTATTTGTAGGATGACACCTTTTCAATGGGTGTGCCCCCAGATGTCAAAATGCTTACCTTCTCTGGCTGAGAGCAAGCTCTGGTGAAGGTTATGAATGTAGTTTTTTGAGCATTTAAGATTAGTTTGAGACCATATAAGGAGTTCTGCAGTGACTTAAAGGCAGTCTGGAGCTCTTCAACAGCCTGAATCAGAGAAGGAGTATTTGCATAGATGACTGTGTCATCTGCATTCAGATGCAATTTTGCTGGTTGCATCCCATTTCCCAGATCATTGATAAAAATAGAAAACAATATTGAAGCTAAAATGGAGCCCTGGGGCACACCTCTAGTGATCTCAAGGAAGCTCGACTTGTTATTATCAGCATAGACACACTGTGTTCTGTCTAAAAAATCATTTCTAAACCAATTGACAGCCCCTTCACTGAGACCAATGTTACTGAGTCTGGCTAGCAACAGTTCATGGTCAATTGATTCAAACACCTTTGATAAATCAACAAACAATGCAACACAATGTTGTTTTTTATCAAGTGCATTAATCATGTCAATTGCCACTGCCATAGCTAGAGTTATGGTGCTGTGCCCTGACCTAAAACCAGACTGAACCCCTCTCAGGATGTTATTTTCAAGTAGGAATGTCTTTAGCTGGGACTTCACTAGGGATTCAAAGATGTTGGTGAGGATAGGGAGCTTGGAGATAGGGCAGTAGTTATTCACATTTGAAGGGTCTCCACCCTTTAGAAGAAGGAGGACATAAACTAATTCCCATATTTTGGGTATAGAATTGGTCAAGAGACTTAAGTAAAAAATTGGAGCCACAGGCTCAGCAATAATAGCAGCTGCTGTCATTAAGAGGTAGGAATCCATGTTGTCTGAGCCTGCAGACTTTTTAGGGTCTATGGCTTTTAGAGTTTTACAGACCTCAGCATAAGAAACAGGCTCAAAGTTAAAAGGGTTTACATGAGGGCCTGTATCAGCGCTGACTGTAACAGAGATTACGTATCTATGTACGGAAGCTACAGTATATGCTCAGGCCATGAAGTGCCCACCAACTCACCTCTCTGTACAAGTTCACATCTTTAAACAATAGTTGTGCTTACCTTTTCAAAACAGTTCCTTGTCGTATAGGAGAGGTAGGGAGGTTGTAATTGTCAGCTGTGACGCATGCAAAACGGAAAATAAGAGAGATGAATGCTAAGATGATCACATTGACATTCCCAAATTCAAAGGAATAAGCCTCTCCTTTACAAACGGCCAAAGGCAAGTGGGTAACACTTCACCTCAAGAGCTTGTCATAACGCCTTCACAACACTGTCATAACAGCTGACGGCCAACATAATACACACAACAAGTAATCATGTACACTCTTAGAAAACAGGGTTCCAAAAGGGTTATTCGACTGTCCCCAACGGAGAACCCTTTTTGGTTCCAGGTAGAACCCCTATGGAAAGGGTTCTACATGGAACCCAAAAGGGTTCTACCTGGAACCAAAAGGTTCTTCAAAGGGTTCTCCTATGGGGACAGCCGAATAACCCTTTTAGGTTCCAGACAGCCTCTTTTTTTCTAAGAGTGTATACGAGATAGTAGTACAGTATTCAACCTAGATTAGAACATTCTCCATCTTTATAAAATCATATCAACTGTGATGAATGCTCATTAAAAGAGTCTGATCATCAAAGCCATTTATAATGTTTATTATTTATAATGATACAGGCTAGGAGTAGAGAGGTGTTTGTGGGTAATAATGTGAATGAGGCCAGTCATTTTAAGGCAGGTGATGTGTAACTAAAGCATTCTAAACCCAGAGAGCTGGGAGGGAGGGACACTGCCCTTCACTCTTTAGATGAGCCCTCTAACCTGCCGGCTCAACCTCAAACTGTCAACATGAATGATACGCCATCTTAATGCCGGATCTCACTCAAGGTGAGGTCTCCCACGCTGCACTGTACCGAGACGTTTAGCATTCAAGCCTCTATAAAACACCCTACATCTCTTTAGAATGATTCCCCCCCCCCCCCATTTTTTGCCGAATTCTAAACTCCCCCACTTTATCTCCTGGTCCATCTCCCCATCCTGCCTACAGCTCTCTCTTTCTCTCCACCTCTCCTCTCACCCCTCACCCCAACTTCGATTTATTATCTGCCATCTTTGACCTGGAGAGTGACCCCCACCTTAAACACATTTCAATGGAGCCAACAAATTTATTTGGCAGATAAATCACTGCTTCCCAAATGCTCGTAGCGCAGAGAAGGTCAAAGTCATGGAAGGGATAAAAATGAAATTACAGAGATGGTGAGTTCAGATGAGAGGTGCCAACACCAATGTAGCATGTAATGTACATCTCCCTGTGGGTGGTGGTGGCAAACTGGACCCAAACCCCTTCACTTTTAGCTTGTCCTCTGTACATGAAACAGACTGAATAACTTATTCAAAGAAAAATCGAATCAAAGTTTATTGGTCACGTACAGTTTAGCAGGTGTTATAGCTGGTGCAGCGAAATGCTTATGTTACTAGCGCCTAACAATGCAGTAAAATGTCAAATAATTCAAATGTAAGGAAAAAAAGACAAAAAAGGACAATAAATAAAGAACGGTGGGACGAATCTGATTAGCAACCCAAATAGTATATGTATAGCAGTGGATATATTAGATTAAGCTATGTCAAGAATCCAGTGTATACTGTAAATACAGTGGGGAAAAAAAGTATTTAGTCAGCCACCAATTGTGCAAGTTCTCCCACTTAAAAAGATGAGAGAGGCCTGTAATTTTCACCATAGGTACACGTCAACTATGACAGACAAAATGAGAAAAAACAATCCAGAAAATCACATTGTAGGATTTTTAATGCATTTATTTGCAAATTATGGTGGAAAATAAGTATTTGTTCAATAACAAAAGTTTCTCAATACTTTGTTATATACCCTTTGTTGGCAATGACACAGGTCAAACGTTTTCTGTAAGTCTTCACAAGGTTTTCACACACTGTTGCTGGTATTTTGGCCCATTCCTCCATGCAGATCTCCTCTAGAGCAGTGATGTATTGGGGCTGTCGCTGGGCAACACGGACTTTCAACTCCCTCCAAAGATTTTCTATGGGGTTGAGATCTGGAAACTGGCTAGGCCACTCCAGGACCTTGAAATGCTTCTTACGAAGCCACCCCTTTGTTGCCCGGGCGGTGTGTTTGGGATCATTGTCATGCTGAAAGACCCAGCCACGTTTCATCTTCAATGCCCTTGCTGATGGAAGGAGGTTTTCACTCAAAATCTCACGATACATGGCCCCATTCATTCTTTCCTTTACACGGATCAGTCGTCCTGGTCCCTTTGCAGAAAAACAGCCCCAAAGCATGATGTTTCCACCCCCATGCTTCACAGTAGGTATGGTGTTCTTTGGATGCAACTCAGCATTCTTTGTCCTCCAAACACGACGAGTTTAGTTTTTACCAAAAAGTTATATTTTGGTTTCATCTGACCATATGACATTCTCCCAATCCTCTTCTGGATCATCCAAATGCACTCTAGCAAACTTCAGACGGGCCTGAACATGTACTGGCTTAAGCAGGGGGACACGTCTGGCACTGCAGGATTTGAGTCCCTGGTGGCGTAGTGTGTTACTGATGGTAGGCTTTGTTTCTTTGGTCCCAGCTCTCTGCAGGTCATTCACTAGGTCCCCCCCGTGTGGTTCTGGGATTTTTGCTCACTGTTCTTGTGATCATTTTGACCCCACGGGGTGAGATCTTGCGTGGAGCCCCAGATCGAGGGAGATTATCAGTGGTCTTGTATGTCTTCCATTTCCAAATAATTGCTCCCACAGTTGACTTCTTCAAACCAAGCTGCTTACCTATTGCAGATTCAGTCTTCCCAGCCTGGTGCAGGTCTACAATTGTGTTTCTGGTGTCTTTTGACAGCTCTTTGGTCTTGGCCATAGTGGAGTTTGGAGTGTGACTGTTTGAGGTTGTGGACAGGTGTCTTTTATACTGATAACAAGTTCAAACAGGTGCCATTAATACAGGTAACGAGTGGAGGACAGAGGAGCCTCTTAAAGAAGAAGTTACAGGTCTGTGAGAGCCAGAAATCTTGCTTGTTTGTAGGTGACCAAATACTTATTTTCCACCATAATTTGCAAATAAATTCATAAAAAATCCTACAATGTGATTTTCTGGAAAAAAAATTCTCAATTTGTCTGTCATAGTTGACGTGTACCTATGATGAAAATTACAGGCCTCTCTCATCTTTTTAAGTTGGAGAACTTGCACAATTGGTGGCTGACTAAATACTTTTTTTCCCCACTGTAAATATGTTGTGTGTATAAACAGTGTAACTAAAATGCAATGTACAGTAGTAGAAATATTATGATGAGCTACGTCGAGGATACAGTATTTAAATACACAGTGAGAAATGGGAAGTGACCAGTGGTTCAATGTCTCTAGCATGGGACAGCAGCGTTGGCTGTGTGTGTGTGTTTGTGCATGTGTTTGTGAGTATGAGGTGTGTGTGTGTGATAGCTGGTGTGTGTGTTTTGTGTGAGTGAGTGTGCACCACTTGGTAGACGGCTAGTGATGGCTGTTCAACAGTCTATTCAACACTGTTCAAAAGAGCAGGGACAAAGAACTATGACATGACCTGACCAACACTTTTGTTACGTTACATCCTCATTCTAAAATTGATGAAATTATTTTTTCCCCCTCATCAATCTACACACAATACCCCATAACGACAAAGCAAAAACAGGTTTTTAGAAATGTTTGCAAATTCATAAAAAAAAGAAAAACTGAAATATCACATTTACATAAGTATTCAGACCCTTTACTCAGTACTTTGTTGAAGCACCTATGGCAGCGAATACAGCCTTCTTGTCTTCTTGGGTATGACGCTACAAGCTTGGCACACCTGTATTTGGGGTGTTTCTCCCATTCTTCTCTTCAGATCCTCTCAAGCTCTGTCAGGTTTGATGGGGAGCGTCGCTGCACAGCTATTTTCATGTCTCTCCAGAGATCGGGTTCAAGTTTGGGCTCTGGCTGGGCCACTCAAGGACATTCAGAGACTTGTCCCGAAGCCACTCCTGTGTTGTCTTGGCTGTGTGCTTAGGGTCATTGTCCGGTTGGAAGGTGAACCTTCGCCCCAGTCTGAGGTCCTGAGCGCTCTGGAGCAGGTTTTCATCAAGGATCTCTCTGTACTTTGCTCCGTTCATCTTTGCCTTGATCCTGACTAGTCTCTCAGTCTCTGCCGCTGATAGACATCCCCACAGCATGATGTTGCCCCCACCACCATGCTTCACTGTAGGGATGGTATTGGCCAGGTGATGAGTGTGCCTGGTTTCCTCCAGACGTAACGCTTGGCATACAGGCCAAAGAGTTCAATCTTGGTTTCATCAGACCAGAGAATCTTGTTTCTCATGGTCTGAGAGTCCTTTAGGTGCCTTTAGGCAAACTCCAAGCGGGCTTTCATGTGCCTTTTACTGAGGAGTGGCTTCCGTCTAGCCACTCTACCATAAAGGCCTGATTGGTGGTTCCAAACGTCTTCCATTTAAGAATGATGGAGGCCACTGTGTTCTTGAGAACCTTCTACAGATGTTTTTGCTGCATAAGTTTTTTAGTACCCTTCCCCAGATCTGTGCCTCGACACAATCCTGTCTCGGAGCTCTACGGACAATTATTTTGACCTCATGGCTTGGTTTTTGCTCTGACATGCACTGTCAACTGTGGGACCTTATATAGACAGGTGTGTGCCTTTCCAAATAATGTCCAATCAATTGAATTTACCACAGGTGGACATTTCAAAAAACCTGTTTTCGCTTTGTCATTATGGGGTATTGTGTGTAGATTGATGAGGGGAAAAATTTATTTAATCAATTTTAGAATAAGGCTGTAACGTAACAAAATGTGGAAAAAGTGAAGGGGTCTGAATATTTTCTGAATGCACTGTATAAGCACACAAATTGCTTCATGAGAACCAGCAAACTAAAGCTGAAATAATGTTGCATGATATTATCAGATAACCTAAATAAAATTCTAAAACATAATTCAGTATTGTCAATTGATCTGATGTTATTTCTTATCAATATTTTGGTCAAGTACCAGGATAAACTAAATTAAATGTGCAGTCTTCCCACCTAATTCCATATGTACCGTGATTTAAGAGGGGATCACAATATGATTTTAATTTGATTTGTCTGACCAACCAGCCAACAGGGCTGCTTATCCATGATCTCTGAACTCTTTAGTTTTCCAGTTGGCTGGTTGAGGACAGCACCTTCACTTGACCCCTCGGCCTGTATGGTAATGCCATGTAGGGGGAGGGGCAGTTATCTGAGAGGAGAGAGGCCACACAACATGAGCTCAAGGCCAGTGTCCTCTAACTATGTACCAGCCCGCCTTAGCTATGTTTACGCATCTTTGTAGACAAACTACTGCCCTCTATTCCTTCATTGAACTCTAAGTCCATCCATCCGCCTTTCTAGTTATCAATATTCTTAACATGCCTGCCAACAGTGTCTAACTGTATGCATACAGGCAGGCAGAACATATTCAAAGCCTTTGCAACCATCTGTACATCTGTGTAACGTGCTTAGAATTCAATTTGCAGGCTTCCTATATGCTGTGCACATTGATAACATCTACTGTATCTACCATAGCATATACAGTAGCACAGATATCCAGGCTGCGCAACAAAAGCCTGTGAAAGCATTCAGGCTTTAGATGGGAGCGCTGTGATCAGAGCGGTGTTCAATTAGCTACTGTTGTGGGTGTTGGGATTGGGACCGGGGGCAGAGGCAGAGTCGGGCCAAATCCTCTCCTCCAGGCCCAGCTGGGGGATTAAGATGGTTTCCTGTCCCGTGGCTGACCCTTCAAAGCCTGCCCAGATGTCCTGAACCCCCCCCGAACCCACTCTTAACCCTCTCAAGACAAAGCACTCAGGTGACACCTCTTATCTCAAGGGCTCCCTCTTTTCTCTCTCTCTCTTGCTCAGCCTCTTAATGGCTTTCCCTGCCCTCTGGTCTTGAGAGGGGGTGTTCGGAGTGTCGGCTATTCCTCGACTGGACCCGCGGTCTGGGGTTCTGAATGACTTAAGGATGGAAATGAGTCTCTTGGTCTCAATCCTCCGCTGCACACCTGCTGCAAGGTGTTTCAGAATAGCCGACCAAGGTCGAGAGCCACTGACAAAGACATACGCTGTCTATATGAAATGAAGAAAGGAAAAGTTGGTCTGTATGTATATTCCTGTCTGTGGCTCTGTTCAAGAATGTGTGTGTGACCGCGCTAACCTCGTGCCGTGCAGGTCTTCAGAAGTTGTTGGTGGTCCTTGAGGGGTCTCGAGGGTGACCTTGCTCCAAAGGACAGACACTTGGCAGGGTAATGACCACCCAAAGGGAACCCTATTGATGTCTTAGAGGGTATGGAGAGATGAACGGATTCGGACTCTGTCCGGGTCAGATGCTGGGATTAGCATCCAAAATGGCTGTAATTTCTTAAACATATTCCGGGAAAGGTCCAAAGTATTTTCTTATAGACCTGAGATACCATACTCTTTACACTGTTTAAGTATTACAGATGGGAATATAACAGCCCCATGTCTTCACCAAGGTGACAGTTTCAGTATTGGATCAGTGCTACACATGCATGTATTCTTGTTTCCATCACAATACTGTACACATCTTGACCACCTGCCCTCAAATACAGCCAAATCTATATGTATATATTATCATAAATCTTCCTCATTCTCTCTACAATGTTCTCTGTTCTTTTTAATTTGCTTTTCTTAATCCTCCTCCTCTATTTACCCTCGCCACCACCGTGCCTCTCCATCCCTTTATCTCTGCCCTCTTCCTCATCCCCTCCTCTCCCTTCTCCTCCTCTCCCTCTGTCATTGCAGGGCTGTCAGAGTTTTAGGGACCCAGTGAGCTGTGAAATCGCACAAATTGCTGTTGCTTTACGTCTGGCCCAGCGACAGAGGGAGAGAAAGAGAAAAGGAGTGCGAGAAAAGAGGGGGGAGAGAGATTTTCTGCTCCAACACTTCTGAACCTTTTCTGCCCCCCTTATTTAAACACACGGACACACAAGCACACGCACAGCTGCAAGACTGCATATCTCCACCATACCACCTCCACTTCACCACCTCCTTCTCTCAACATACAAGCCCTCTACCCCCCACAACAAGACACCTCCACCACTTTGCTTTAGTATCCGGGTCACTTCACAGAACAACTTGGTGAAGCAGCCTCAAGTGCGTTAAACCCCTAGACCTGGGAGAGCCATTTCAGCCACTTCTAATGAAAAGAACGCTTCCCCTAACACCCAAGTCACAAAAAGGCTAAAATAGAACATGCTGTGACTGTGTTTGCACTTGTGATGACTCCATGTTTTTTTCTATTTCAGTCAGACAGTAAGAACTAAGCAGGATATGTATACATCATACCTGACTTTACCTCATATTGGTCCAACCTTCTAATGATGAAGAAATGTCCAAAGCTATAACTTTTAATGTTATATTTTGGGTTGTCTATTGTTACACTTGTAATTCCACCCCAATCTATCCCATACTTTCTGCTTGCAACAATTTATTTAGATTTCCATGCATATCCATAACCTGAAATGTTATGAGCCAGCAAACCACATTATATGGATATATCCACATCAATTTGTAAAGATATTCCCATGAAACTTTCTGGCTTTATTTTGATGATATAATGCACCTGTGCATATATGATGGGTCTGTGACCATCCCTAAGGCTGGTACCTACAGCATTGGAGAATTGGGCAACTTTCTTCCCTTATGTCCATATTATTTGCCGTATACTACCATCATGTGGAGCAAAGCTGCTACTGCAAGTTGGCCCTTTTATTTTAATATTTGCATTGTTTCTATGCGCACTCACAGGGCCCAACACACACACACACAATGTCACCCCAACACACACAAACACTCACGCCATCATTTTTTCACTCATACATAATATGCACATACACTTATACTGACTCTACACACCCGCATGCAAGCTGCTGCTACTCTGTTTATCTTATATCCTGTTGCCTAGTCCCCTTATCCCTATACATATCTACCTCCATCACTCCAGTATCCCTGCACATGTAAATATGGTATTGGAACTGACTTTTTAAATATTTCCTGTATATAGTATGCTTACTTACTTTATTGTGTGTGTCATATTTCTTATTCTTATTTTTTTTCTAGTAATACATTGTTATTGATTATTGCATTGTTGGGTTTTGAGCTTACAAGAAAGGCATTTCACTGTACTTGTGCATGTGACATGAAAACGTGAAACAACCTCATTATTGATTGAGTTAGCTACCACTAGACGACGCTGTGACTTCGCCACCCACCTTGAAAATACCAAATACATGCGGAAGTGAATGCTCTTTTGGAGAAAATCAACATGAACTGTGTCTGTTCCCTAAAATGTCTTATTTTCGCTGTTTTTAACGTGTTCCTTTGAAATATCGTCGGTTCGTTCTCTTACCAATTTGTTGTTATCTCATCACCCGTGTTAGAAGTTGTTGGCTAGGTGCACATGCAGTCTTTAGTGCCCGGCTTTAATGTTTTTAAAAAATGAATTATTTCAATAGTAGAGCAATGTTCTCCTTTTTGCAAAACGAAGACGACGCTCGAGCAGTCGAAAATGCAGTTAGAACAGCGATACATACTGTTGTGAGTGTTATTTCTAGAATCAACAGTGCAAAAATACAAGAATATCAAAGGAAGTTGGGCGAGAAGGACAAAGAAAACGAAACGCTTAAACGCAAAGTTAAAACAGCAGAACAAGAGATCACAGCATTGCGAGGGTCCTTTGAATTTTCTGGAAATGAATGTCATCAAGTCAGGTCAAGCACTTATGCACTTTCACCAGAAATTCAAAGAGGGAAAATAATTTGCAATGAAAACGAGGTGTCAAGCAAAGCTGAGTGGAGAATAGATTTCCCCAGTGAGTATTGTCCCAAATGTTTTTATCCCAATATTTCACTCTTTGACACACTTTCCAACCCCTGGTTTTGTCCAAATATCTTTGTTTCGATCACAGGTCTCGTTGCAAGGACTCCTCCACAGGTTTTTTCCCAGTGCCAAGACACAGCTCTTCCCACTGGCGCATCAACTATGTATATGTCCCATCACCAGAACCCTACCTCCCATTCTACAGAAGAGTATGGGCTTTTAGCAGAGAGAAACAGAGGCCAGTCCCCATCACCCAGTCCAGTGATAAAAGAAGAGCCCTCTGACATTGAGACGTTCTACATTAAATGGGAGATGAGTGAGGAGGGCATTGGGGAGCAACGGGAGGTGCTAGGCCCGATACACGTCCTGGGAAAAGAGTACGAAGCCCACCAGAGGGGTGGAGCTCCAACCAGGCAAAGAGACGGAACTCACCCTGTTGCTGGTAGTCAGAGTGGACATGAGTATGGGGCGAGACCGACCAGGCATCTGAAAAGTATGCATGTGAATTGATTAAATTATAAAAATCCAAGTTAAATTCAGGTTTAAGAGGATCATGCCAACGGCAATATGGTTCTATTGTCTCAGGGAGGCTGTCAAGCGCAGAGACACAGCGGAGGTTCAGAGAGAGAGTCCGTGCTGACCCTGAGAAGTTCCGGGCCTACAAGGAGAAGGAACGACGCAGGTAAATGGTTACAGTACCTTTCACTACCACAGTCTGGGTGTCCACCTTCAATACAGTATTGATGAGAATATTGACATTAACTTGAATTCAATTAATCTTAATTCCATTTTCCTGCATGGAGAAGTTCATTGCATAGACATTTGAAAACATAGAGCATGCAATATGTTTAACTTTGTGATCATGTGTATGTACATTTGTTGTAGAATCTGTGTTCATACTCACTCTTTTTTTTCAGGAATCAGCAGAGGAAGGTGTCTATATCAGATCTTCCTGAAGAGACCCGCAGACTGAAAAGGGAGGCCTGGAGAGAAGCATCCAGACGCTGTCGTGCCCGCAAAATGTCCTCCCTCCAGACAAACCCCACACAGCCCTGCCACCTAACCCAGAACACAGAGACACCTGGGGGGACTAGGGGACACCCCGCAGGGGCAGGCAGTAGGGTGGGGGGGATTAGGCCTGCACAGCTGAGTTTAGGCTACTGAACAAAGATGGGGATTTGGGGATCATATTTGTTATCTCCTTTGTTGTTTGAGGGGACGATTTCTGTATCATATTGTAACGATCCAGTTATTCAATGAATTGGTTGAGGCTGTTCATGTTTTTATTTATTTAAATTAGTTCACATTGTACCCTTTGCTATTTGATTATTCACTGATTTACCACTAGAATGCGCTGTGATTGAGACGCCACACAAAAACATTTGAGACGTGACGCGCGCGGTCGGCGCGGCGGAAGTGAATTGCGACATAATCATTGAGATGTAATACAGTTACTCTCTAAAATATGTAAAAGGCATTTTGGGGGGAATATTTTATAAAAGTGTGAGTGCCTTTGAAATACCACATTTTCGTTCGCTTTCTCTCTTCTACAATTTTCAGGACTTCTGGAAGGTTGCAAACTGACGCACACATCGATAAAGTTGTTGGCTGCTGTTCAGCCAGCTGAGCTAGCTAGTAGTAACGTTACAGTGCCACAGACAAAGGTGTTAGCTAGTTATCAGTATCTTTGGTAGTGCTGCTTTACTCGGTGACTTGGCCAATTTAGCTAACTAGGTGACGTTAGGTTGTGTGGTTGATTATTATTTTTTAAATCTCCCTAGTAGAACAATGAATTCCTGTTTACAAAACGAAGAAAACGCTCGTGCAGTGGAAAATGCTATAAGGACAGCGGTAAATACTGTCATGGATGTTATTTACAATATGAACTGTACCAAAATACTGGAATATGAAAGGAAGGTGGCCGAGAGGGACAAAGAAAACGAAACGCTTAAATGTAAGCTTAAAAAAGCTGAAGACGAATTAACAGCATTTCGAGTAGGCCTATCCTTTGAATTTCCTGCTCTCTCACCAGAAAGAGATTTTGGGAAACCGATGTGCAATGAGAACGAGGTGGCAAGCGAAACTGATTGGAGAATGGATTTCCCCAGTGAGTAGCTATGTCCCAATTGCTTGGTTATCAGTAGTTCATAATACTGTACATTCCCACTCAGGACACCAGTGCATAAATGTCAGTGTGTGCATCATTATAGACAAACTATGATATAATGAGCATGAATGCATTCATAGCTGATATTCCCCATATGCTAAGGTTACACCATTGCTAATACTGAGGGAAATATGGTACATGACAGAAAATGTTTTCTCATGAGGTCATGTAGCTAACTACCCTACTTGCCTCAGTATATGTTGTGCAGATTATCATTGTGTAGTAGGTACTGCCCCATTTAGCATTGCAACGCCTATGCTGAGACATCTTCTTGTGCATGGTAACCAGCCTGCTGGTAAAGGCTACTTGAACATGTCTATGCTCAAACCTGGCCAGTTTGAGACCAACCCCAGCTTTAGATATAATGTATTTGTTTCAATCCCAGGTCTCGATGCAGGGACTCCTGGGCTTTCAGCAGAGAGAACCAGAGGCCAGTCCCCATCACCCAGTCCAGTTATAAAAGAGGAGCCTGCTGACACTGGGTCCTTCTACATCAAATGGGAGATGAGTGAGGAGAGCATTGCGGAGCAACAGGAGGGCCTAGGCCCGATGCACGTCCTGGGGAAAGAGTCTGATGGAACGTCTTCTGTTGCTGGTAGCCAGAGTCCAGGCGATAGACGTTCAGAACAGTCTGAGGAGACATCGACAGAGCGTGTGAAAAGTATGCTTGTGTGTCTTGTCTCTGTCCTTTTCTGTTTGTTGTTGTGTTTTTTATAGTAGAGTGGTGAGGGGATTGTGAAGTTGTAAGGGGTCCTATGGGTTTAAAAACAACTGTCTGCTATGCAGTTCACGGTAAAGTCCAAGTAAAATTCAGGTTTAAGTGGATAATGCCAATAACAATACGGTTCTATTGTCTCTTGACATCAGGGAGGCTGTCAAGCGCAGAGACACAGCGGCAATACAGAGAGAGAATCCGTGCTGACCCTGAGAAGTTGCGGGCCTACAAGGAGAGGGCAAAATGCAGGTATGACCTTTCACCCACACAGTCTGGGTGTCCACAGCTTCACTTAAATTGTGATTCAATTTAGTTAAGTTGTCTTGCAAAACATGGAGCATGCAATATTTCCGACATGTTTAGCATATCTTAGTGTTGTGACAGGCCTGGATTTTGGGTTGTCAATTATTGTTATTATCCTGTGAATGACTGTCACAAATCTACAGTAAAATACCCTCAATGTGTTTTGCAGTGTAATGTAGTAGATTACATTACAATATGGGCAATTTTTTCAGGCGGGAAAACAATACAGTAATCTTCTGTAATATAAAGCTTCCTTTTATATTACTGTAACATTACTGTACTTCACATAAAAACATATTTACTGTAATTGATGTCAGTAAAGCAGATTACCAGAGAAAACGGGGCGGCAGGTATCTTAGCGGTTAAGAGCGTTGGGCCAGTAACCGAAAGGTTGCTGGTTCAAATCCCAGAGCCGACTAGGTGAAACATCTGTCGATGTGCCCTTGAGCAAGGCACTTAACCATAATTGCTCCTGTAAGTCGCTCTGGATAAGAGTGTCTGCTAAATGACACATTTTTGTTAAAATCAACAACGCTTCACTGTCGGAAGACAGATATTTTTATTCTATTATTTTAATAGATATTTAAAAAATCATTGATTTGTCACGGAAGATCTGCTTAAAGTATAAATGGAAAAGGTTTATGGTCTAACCGGACAATATGTTGAGCCACTCAGCTCAGATGTCTTGGTTCCGATGCTACAGGCAGGATACGCTTCTGTCAATAGATCCCTATCAAAGAGACACCTCTTCTTGGACTGTCAACAGTGAAAGACCAGTACAAAATGATCCACCTTGTTACTAATGAGGACATGACAAATGGCCAAATTTAAAAGAAAATGGACTGTTACAAGAGCCTCCCATCATCATTGGCAATAAATATCTACCAGGATGCATTGGAGGTACCAAATCCTCTTGGCTCAGGCAAAAATAAATGTATAATAACATATTGGCTTTGTATAACACTGTGAACACTTGCCACACAAGCAACCATCAATTGATCCCATGCAATTGGTATTGCTTTTTAGGGAGGATGATGATGATGAGGATTGGATCAGCAACTTTCATGTCCCTTGGCAGCAGACGCCTGAAAGTCTCAGGCGAGCCATTGCAGAGGGACGAAGAGTCGAGGCGGCAGATAGGCGGCTGATGGTGAGGATCACCGTTGATGCAATGCGTGTACACTGCCTCAACCCCAACAAGAAAGTATGCGCAGAAATAGCCAAAGCCATAGTTTCAGAATATCCTGAGAGCTTTGCAGACCTGTCAAAAGAAGGGGAACTGCTTAGCAGAAGGTACTCCTCCTTGCTCACCCAAATAAAGACCAGAGTGGAGCATGTGAACCGGAACACTGAAAATAGAATACGCAGACCCAAGACGAGCAAAAAAGGGGAAAACAGCAACAGACAAGCCAAAACGGCAAGAACAAAAGTGGACAGTTATGGGTGCATCAACTGGCACCCACAGGACCTTCCGGAAGGAGAGACTCCTGAGTCCCTGGAAAACAAGAGACAGATTATGGCCACCATTTTCAACAGTGCAGGTCCCAGAGGTGTGGACAGGGGAGACGTGGATGAATTCATGAGGCTTACGTACATTAACCAACGCCACATGATAAATGCATGGCCAGCCCCAAGCATCGGTGACGTCAAGGAACAATGGCCTTTTCTTTTTACCAAGAGATGGCTTTGCGCCCACTTCCACATGCTCACTGGAGTTGAGATAGACCGCTGCCTCAGTGACGCTCTGCTGAGCAAGGGAAATACCATTGTCAATTTCTTCCGAAGTCAGAAACCCAATTGGAGGAGAGGCATCCAAAGTCTCCTCGATTACATTGAAGGTGATATAGGTGGAAACAACAAGGACCTCACCGCCTGTGCTGCCATTCTTCTGGTGCTGTCCCACTTCAGAGAGAAAGAGGACTCTCTCTTCCTTTTGGCTGATGTAAGTTATTGTGTGTGATTTTATCCAAATAAAAAAACATTATATTCTGATTGTTTCATAGTGGGACTATATACATTATACTGTGCTTTTGCACACATGATTGATCATATCAGGATTCAACAACCTTCTTATTTTTCTGTTTAATGTAGGTGAATGACACCCAGATGGATGTAGAGGCACAGCTGCATTTGCCGGCCACTCCAAGACTTATCATGCTTGGTAATGACAATATTTTGTGTATGGACCGGAGAGTATCATTGTTATGATGAGTTTCTGGGGTATCAAGTGATTACGAATGTAAGGATGTACTTAGACACTTTTGATGGGGAGTTCATATTAGATATTTAATATGTACCATGGTTAGTTATAACAGAAGGACAGAGCTTTGCCTCTACCATCTCCCTAACTCCAGAACAAAGATCCACTCTCTCTATATATACACTCTGTTACAAGTCTCTCCACGAACATCTGGTAATCCTCATGGGCATTCCCATTCTTTGATGTTATTACTCTTTACCCTAAGTCAGTATATCCTGTCCATCAATCATGCTATCATAAACATCAGTAATCTCCTTTGACATAACGGAATGTAGACTCAGTGGTACCAAACCACTTATCTAGTAACTCTAACCTGGTCCCCACAATACTATGACATGACATCATTACAATCATATTCATAACTCAGATTATGTCCATGGTGGGGCTAGATAAACCATCAGCAATGCATACTGGTACTTAATTACATAATGTTAACACTGCACAGAAGAATAGAACAACAAGATGAATTCTAGCCAAAAAACTGTAATGTTTAATTGTGGTGTAACAGAAATATATTGTTGTTTAGGCCTATATTAGAAAATATATTGTGTAACACAATCATTATTACTGTATACTTCAGGGAGTTCCCTGCTGGCTTCGTCTAAGTGGATGGTGTCGATCGAGGGGAGAGTGGTCTGTGTTTTGGACAATCAGTCCGACTTTGCTGCTGCCCTCTCTGTGCTCTTCGGATGTTTCTACGTGTTCAATACAGAGTACCAGGAGACAGCCTCAGCAACACTGGAGCTTATTCAGAGGCAATTATTGAACATTTATTGATCCAGCTCTTACATTTATCTTGCATGCCTTGCAGTTAAAATACATTTAGTCTTTGGCATCTCAGTTTTGAGACTCTTACCTAAGGTAGCAAAGGGAGGGTATATTACTTGCCACTTTCGTTTACCAGTAAACTACCAGAATTTTGTTATCTTTCAAGGATTTTATGTAATCTATTAGAAGACATAGTTGCCCTTTTGGGTACCTCAGATTATCACAGGTGTCTATAATTATCTCTGGCCCTCTGTGTGGCCTTATCACACGTACACTACCGTTCAAAAGTTTGGGGTCACTTAGAAATGTCCTTGTTTTCGAAAGAAATTCAATTTTTTGTCCATTAAAATAACATCAAATTGATCAGAAATACAGTGTAGACATTGTTAATGTTGTAAATGGCTATTGTAGCTGGAAACGGCAGATTTTTAATGGAATATCAACATAGGCATACAGAGGCCCATTATCAGCAACCATCAGTCCTGTGTTCCAATGGCACATTGTGTTTGCTAATCCAAGTTTATCATTTTAAAAGGCTAATTGATCATTAGAAACCCCTTTTGAAATTAAGTTAGCACAGCTGAAAACTGTTGTGCTGATTTAAAGAAGCAATAAAACTGGACTTCTTGAGACTAGTTGAGTATCTGGAGCATCAGCAATTGTGGGTTCGATTACAGCCTCAAAATGGCCAGAAACAAATAACTTTCTTCTGAAACTCATCAGTCTATTCTTGTTCTGAGAAATGAAGGCTATTCCAGGTGAGAAATTGCCAAAAATTGAAGATCTCGTACAACGCTGTCTACTACTCCCTTCACAGAACTGCGCAAACTGGCTCTAACCAGAATAGAAAGAGGAGAGGGAGGCCCCGGTGCACAACTGAGCAAGAGGACAAATACATAGAGGCGCCTCACAGGTCCTCAACTGGCAGCTTCATTAAATAGTACCCGCAAAACACCAGTCTCAACGTCAGCAGTGAAGAGGCGACTCCGGGATGCTGACCTTCTATGCAGAGTTGCAAAGAAAAAGCCATATCTCAGACTGCCCATCTTAATCTTTTCTTTTTATTGGCCAGTCTGAGATACAGTGAGGGAAAAAAGTATTTGATCCCCTGCTGATTTTGTACGTTTGCCCACTGACAAAGACATGATCAGTCTATCATTTTAATGGTAGGTTTATTTGAACAGTGAGAGACAGAATAACAACAAACAAATCCAGAAAAACGCATGTCAGAAATGTTATGAATTGATTTGCATTTTAATGAGGGAAATAAGTATTTGACCCCCTCTCAATCAGAAAGATTTCTGGCTCCCAGGTGTCTTTTATACAGGTAACAAGCTGAGATTAGGAGCACACCTAATCTCAGCTTGTTACCTGTATAAAAGACACCTGTCCACAGAAGCAATCAATCAATCAGATTCCAAACTCTCCACCATGGCCAAGACCAAAGAGCTCTCCAAGGATGTCAGGGACAAGATTGTAGTCCTACACAAGGCTGGAATGGGCTACAAGACCATCGCCAAGCAGCTTGGTGAGATGGTGACAACAGTTGGTGCGACTATTCGCAAATGGAAGAAACACAAAAGACCTGTCAATCTCCCTCGGCCTGGGGCTCCATGCAAGATCTCACCTTGTGGAGTTGCAATGATCATGAGAACGGTGGGGAATCAGCCCAGAACTACACGGGAGGAGGATCTTGTCAATGATCTCAAGGCAGCTGGGACCATAGTCACCAAGAAAACAATTGGTAACACACTACGCCATGAAGGACTGAAATCCTGCAGCGCCCGCAAGTTCCCCCTGCTCAAGAAAGCACATATACAGGCCCGTCTGAAGTTTGCCAATGAACATCTGAATGATTCAGAGGAGAACTGGGTGAAAGTGTTGTGGTCAGATGAGACCAAAATCGAGGTCTTTGGCATCAACTCAACTCGCCGTGTTTGGAGGAGGAGGAATGCTGCCTATGACCCCAAGAACACCATCCCACCGTCAAACATGGAGGTGGAAACATTATGCTTTGGGGGTGTTTTTCTGCTAAGGGGACAGGACAACTTTACCGCATCAAAGGGACGATGGACGGGGCCATGTACCGTGAAGTCTTGGGTGAGAACCTCCTTCCCTCAGCCAGGGCATTGAAAATGGGTCGTGGATGGGTATTCCAGCATGACAATTACCCAAAACACACGGCCAAGGCAACAAAGGAGTGGCTCAAGAAGAAGCACATTAAGATCCTGGAGTGGCCTAGCCAGTCTCCAGACCTTAATCCCATAGAAAATCTGTGGAGGGAGCTGAAGGCTTGAGTTGCCAAACGTCAGCCTCGAAACCTTAATGACTTGGAGAAGATCTGCAAAGAGGAGTGGGACAAAATCCCTCCCGAGTGGAGCAGTGGTCTAAGGCACTGCATCGCAGTGCTAGCTGTGCCACTAGAGATCCTGGTTCGAATCCAGGCTCTGTCGTGGCCGGCCGCGACCAGGAGACCCATGGGGCGGCGCACAATTGGCCCAGCGTCGTCCAGGGTAGGGGAGGGAATGGCCGGCAGGGGATGTAGCTCAGTTGGTAGAGCATGGCGTTTGCAACGCCAGGGTTGTGGGTTCGATAAAATAATGTATGTGCTAACTGTAAGTTGCTCTGGATAAGAGCGTCTGCTAAATGACTAAAATGTAAAATGTAATTAAAATGCAAATCAATTTATAACATTTTTGACATGTGTTTTTCTGGATTTTTTTGTTGTTATTCTGTCTCTCACTGTTCAAATAAACCTACCATTATAGACTGATCATGTCTTTGTCAGTGGGCAAACGTACAAAATCAGCAGGGGATCAAATACTTTTTTCCCTCACTGTATCTCAGACTGGCCAATAAAAAGAAAAGATTAAGATGGGCAGTCTGAGATATGGCTTTTTCTTTGCAACTCTGCCTAGAAGGTCAACATCCCGGAGTCGCCTCTTCACTGTTGACGTTGAGACTGGTGTTTTGCGGGTACTATTTAATGAAGCTGACAGTTGAGGACCTGTGAGGTGTCTGTTTCTCAAACTAGACACTCTAATGTATTTGTCCTCTTGCTCAGTTGTGCACCGGGGCCTCCCACTCCTCTTTCTATTCTGGTTAGAGCCAGTTTGCGCTGTTCTGTGAAGGGAGTAGTACACAGCGTTGTACGAGATCTTCAGTTTTTAGAAATTTCTCGCATGGAATAGCCTTCATTTCTCAGAACAAGAATAGACTGATGAGTTTCAGAAGAAAGTTATTTGTTTCTGGCCATTTTGAGGCTGTAATCGAACCCACAATTGCTGATGCTCCAGATACTCAACTAGTCTCAAGAAGGCCAGTTTTATTGCTTCTTTAATCAGCACAACAGTTTTCAGCTGTGCTAACATAATTGCAAAAGGGTTTTCTAATGATCAATTAGACTTTTAAAATGATAAACTTGGATTAGCAAACACAACGTGCCATTGGAACACAGGACTGATGGTTGCTGATAATGGGCCTCTGTACGCCTATGTAGATATTTCATTAAAAATCGGCAGTTTCCAGCTACAATAGCCATTTACAACATTAACAATGTCTACACTGTATTTCTGATCAATTTTATGTTATTTTAATGGACAAAAAAAATGCTTTTCTTTCGAAAACAAGGACATTACTAAGTGACCCCAAACTTTTGAACGGTAGTGTAAATATATGAAATAATTAAATACGATTATTTTAAAATAAAAAAATAGAAAAACAAAGCTGTAAAACATTATCCTAAATATAAACCATCAACTTAGTTAATACCATTAGTGTTTAATATGAGGGTTTCAGCATGAAATATCCTTTATATATTTTGTACACACTTTTATTTATTTTTCTATGTCAATATGTATTTTTGGTCAATGTTTTGGCATCAAACTGGTGGCTGTTGTGAAACAAGTCAATAGTTGGAAGAGTTGCAGAGTCAATTGAAAATAATGCCATTGTTGATTAGATGCTTTTTCCATTAATTAGGCTATTTTCTGTTTAACCATATGGTCTATCTACTAGAAACTCATGGACAATATGGACACAGATATAAAAAAAAAAAGGAATACTATATATGAAAACATATATTTTAAGTTATTCATGTATACATTTTCCAAAGTTATGATAGATTGCCATAGATTTTCTCTTAATTACCAAAATTACTGAAGATTCCGGTAACTTTGGTAAATTACCGGTAGCTTTGCCACCCGAAATTAAAGAATTGTGAAAGCAATGCCTGATTGCCTGGTTTGACTAACTATTCCATGTTGACTGTTTAGGTTTCTAGTAGGGATCAACCCAGATGAAGGAACCAAATGCTCGTCATACCTTGATTCAGAACCCGGGGTGAGCCGCAGGACTGGAAGAGTTGTGCAGAGGAAGACCGATGCAGTTGCCACCTTCCTCAAAGACCTGACTGAATTTGAATAGTAGAACCAGTTTCATAGGAGATGCACACACACAAACAAGGATGCACATACAGTGGGGAAAAAAAGTATTTAGTCAGCCACCAATTGTGCAAGTTCTCCCACTTAAAAAGATGAGAGAGGCCTGTAATTTTCATCATAGGTACACGTCAACTATGACAGACAAAATTAGAATTTTCTTTCCAGAAAATCACATTGTAGGATTTTTAATGAATTTATTTGCAAATTATGGTGGAAAATAAGTATTTGGTCAATAACAAAAGTTTCTCAATACTTTGTTATATACCCTTTGTTGGCAATGACACAGGTCAAACGTTTTCTGTAAGTCTTCACAAGGTTTTCACACACTGTTGCTGGTATTTTGGCCCATTCATCCATGCAGATCTCCTCTAGAGCAGTGATGTTTTGGGGCTGTCGCTGGGCAACACAGACTTTCAACTCCCTCCAATGATTTTCTATGGGGTTGAGATCTGGAGACTGGCTAGGCCACTCCAGGACCTTGAAATGCTTCTTACGAAGCCACTCCTTCGTTGCCCGGGCGGTGTGTTTGGGATCATTGTCATGCTGAAAGACCCAGCCACGTTTCATCTTCAATGCCCTTGCTGATGGAAGGAGGTTTTCACTCAAAATCTCACGATACATGGCACTCATTCATTCTTTCCTTTACACGGATCAGTCGTCCTGGTCCCTTTGCAGAAAAACAGCCCCCAAAGCATGATGTTTCCACCCCCCATGCTTCACAGTAGGTATGGTGTTCGTTGGATGCAACTCAGCATTCTTTGTCCTCCAAACACGACTTGAGTTGAGTTTTTACCAAAAAGTTATATTTTGGTTTCATCTGACCATATGACATTCTCCCAATCCTCTTCTGGATCATCCAAATGCACTCTAGCAAACTTCAGACGGGCCTGGACATGTACTGGCTTAAGCAGGGGGACACGTCTTGCACTGCAGGATTTGAGTCCCTGGCGGCGTAGTGTGTTACTGATGGTAGGCTTTGTTACTTTGGTCCCAGCTCTCTGCAGGTCATTCACTAGGTCCCCCCGTGTGGTTCTGGGATTTTGCTCACCGTTCTTGTGATAATTTTGACCCCACAGGGTGAGATCTTGCGTGGAGCCCCAGATCGAGGGAGATTATCAGTGGTCTTGTATGTCTTCCATTTCCTGATAATTGTTCCCACAGTTGATTTATTCAAACCAAGCTGCTTACCTATTGCAGATTCAGTCTTCCCAGCCTGGTGCAGGTCTACAATTTTGTTTCTGGTGTCCTTTGACAGCTCTTTGGTCTTGGCCATAGTGGAGTTTGGAGTGTGACTGTTTGAGGTTGTGGACAGGTGTCTTTTATACTGATAACAAGTTCAAACAGGTGCCATTAATACAGGTAACGAGTGGAGGACAGAGGAGCCTCTTAAAGAAGAAGTTACAGGTCTGTGAGAGCCAGAAATCTTGCTTGTTTGTAGGTGACCAAATACTTATTTTCCACCATAATTTGCAAATAAATTCATTAAAAATCCTACAATGTGATTTTCTGGAATTGTTTTCCTCAATTTGTCTGTCATAGTTGACGTGTACCTATGATGAAAATTACAGGCCTCTCTCATCTTTTTAAGTGGGAGAACTTGCACAATTGGTGGCTGAATAAATACTTTTTTTCCCCACTGTAGATGATGCATAGCTTCAAATCTTGCAATGTTGCTCTTGTTTAATATCAATCAATCACCACTACAGATTGAAATTGAGTTCTATCATGATATGCATCTTGGAATATTTGTCCTATGTTTCTGTTGGCCGGCCCTGTCTGTGATGGGGAAACATGATTTTATAACTTTTATGTTATAATGATGTTCTAAAGGATTACCGGGAGTGTTATTTTTTTTTGTTGTTGACAGATTTCTGTAAGACGTTTTGTTGACAAAATCAGTGTAAATTCTGATAAATTCTGTTTTGTTACGGAATGTTTTGGAGTTCCCATTTCACTACAGTGTTAAAGAGGCAGTGTAGTTAAATGTGGTTTTCCTTCTTTTTTAAAATATATTACCACACAATGAGGTTGAAATAAAACTCAGAAATTGTGAAAATGATGCCCTTTTTGTGTGAGCTGTTTGAAAATTGCCTGGAATTTCAGCCTGTTCAGGTGGGTTGGAACTTTTGGCCCACATCATGACGTCACAATGTGATCTGATTTATAATAGACCAATGACTGTTCATCTGGGTAAGGGGGTGGGCTCTAGACCATCCTATCAGCCAATCAGGTCTGTGTATGTAAATACTGTATCTTCAAATGTTTCGTAACGCCAACACGATCAGACTGAGCATTTTAAGGGCGAAAGGAGGCTCAGGGAAATAAATGGTTCAACATACAGTATATGTTGGAGTTATTTTCATTAAATAAACACACAGTGATGTATTAGACTGCATGGGGGCTTTAAGCTGTTATCTTTTTCAATATAATTTATTTGTGATAAAATGTTCTGTTTTGGATTAAACTGCATTTTGCCACTGCCAATCTAGCTTGAGGAATGGAATTTGTCTACTGACAGTGCAGTGTTTTTCTCTGACTGGTAGCTGATCAATTTCGCACCTTGAATTACAGTAAAATGTTAAACAATTTTAAATACAATTGGCCATAAATCAATAAAATATCCATTAATCCCCCATTCATTCAACCTGTACTTGATGTGTGTGCTCTACTGCTGAATAGGTTATTTAACGTTTTTTGCACTTGAATGGGATTAATAGGGAGTGGGGAGGCTATCCTTAAGGCTATGATATGATCAAAACCCACCCAATCTAGCTGATTGTAATAGGCCACACTCAAGGTCCCTGTTCAAGAGGTAATGTTGACTGCAACTACTGTTTATTGTCAAATCAAATGTGAAACCCATGTGCTCTCCTTGACGCATTTCTGTTTGTTTCTTTGTTCATTCTTTATCAAATTTAACCAATAGAACTCATGGCTCAACGAAGAAGGTGTGTGACAACTGCAAAAAGTTGTTAAATTGTGCTTCTAAAATATGTGAGAGCTGCAAAGCTGTGCAGCCTTTCAAGAAATACCACAAATTACGCAATAAGGCAATGGACAAGAGACTGATGGAGTGGTCGAGAAATACCATCCTGCACAACAACGTTGCCAGGTTCCTGGACTCACTTTTCATAATGGTAACCCTCTACATTTCTGGACACATTCTTAACTAATTCCTATTGTATTTCTAATTAGCAGCCATCTGATTGAAATGATCATTCTGTAAACCCTTTTGTGTTCTTCAGCTCCGGAAAGTGCATGCTCTGGGCTTTAGGCCCGTCCTCCTCATAGGGAAGCAGTCCCGTGGAGGCTGCTGGGGAGTAGAAATCATGACGCCTACCAACCCTCAGCCAGGTCTGGAGGAGGTCTACCTCCAGGAGCTGCTCAAATACTATGAATCTTTATTGAAGCGTAAGTTACTCGCCACAGCATACACAACATACACTGAGTGTACAAAACATTAAGGACACCTGCTCTTTCCATGACAGACTGACCAGGTGAATCCATGTGAAAGCTATGATCCTTTATTGATGTCACTTGTTAAATCCACTTCAATCAGTGTAGATGCAGGGGAGGAGAGGTTAAAGAAGGATTTCTAAGCCTTGTGACAATTGAGAAATGGATTGTGTATGTGTGCCATTCAGAGGGTTAATGTGCAAGACAAAATATTTAAGTGCCTTTCAATGGGGTATGGTAGTAGGTGTCCTTAATGTTTTGTACACTCAGTGTACTTTCAACAGCATATACCAACAACTCCCCTCTGTGTAACAACACATTAAAGTGAAGATTGCAGAACGTATGCTACATTATTTTATTGAAGATATACCTTGCATAAAAAATACCTTTCATTTTTCTTCAAACAGATATCCCTGACAACCAGCCCCCCACCAACTCCACAGAAGCCACCAGTGGTAGTATGCTGGAAGAACAGGAAGGAGAGGAGGGTGACGTTAGCACTGGGGAAGGAGTGGACGAAAGGGCTGCAGATGTGGGAGAAGACGATGGAGATAGAACTGAGGGAGATGAAGAGGACATGGAACCTGACTACCAGCCACCTGCCAAGAACACAAAGTAGAGGGAGCTGCACTACACCACAGAGGTGTGCTCTCCAAACTCTGTTTTGCCATAATAGTGTTTTTAAAATGTTGTGCAACAGCTGTATGCATTTTCATGTTTTCTATCAAGCATCTGTCTGTGTGAGAGGCCCGATAAATAAATGAATTAAGGCAGCAAAACAGCATCATTCATTATTTTAATCTCCTTGTAGAAATGTACCACTCCAAACAAAATAAATACATTTACTGAAATGTAAAACAATGACTGTCCACCAAGGTTTAGGCTTACTTCAATTTGCTCATGGTCTGTATTTATGACTGTGGTTATCTAATCTAAGTTTATTGGTCGCGTACACAGATTTGCAGATGTTATCGCAGGTGCAGTGAAATGCTTGTGTTTCTACCTCCAACAGAGCAGCAATAATACCTAGAAAACAATAAGCACATCATCCAAAAGTAAAGGTCAGGCGGTTATACTACCACAGACCTAGTGTGTGTATGTGTTGTGGAGCCTGTGTTCACATCCATTCTTTCTTCAGGTATTATCAGAAGAGGGTGCTGATATCAGACCTACCTGAAGAGACCCAGAGACTGCAGAGGGAGGCCTGGAGAGAAGCATCCAGACGCCGTCGTGCCCGCAAAATGTCATCCGTTCAGACGAACCCCACACAGCCCTGCCACCTCCCCCAGAATACAGAGACACCTGGGGGGACTAAGGGACACCGCAGGGGCAGGCAGTAGGGTGGAAAGTTTGGATAGCTACTGGACAGTCTTCTTTTGACATTCCATACAGACCACTTACTTAAAATGGCCGGTAACAAACATTTCTGGACTGAATAGATACCTGGTTCATCTCTGAAATTGATGTAATGTAGCCTGTCAACAGGAGGCACTGTTTGTGCATGTTCAGGAGTTTCCTGACAGGTTGAATTTACAGGTGTACCTTCTCAGCGTCCATACTTGTAGCGTTATTCTATCAGATGTTCAATTTAGCATAAACTGTTACCAGTTTGTAATAGCAATAAAGCGAGACACATGTTTTTCCTTTTTCATTTAGACATACTGTCCATCTTTTGCACATGAATAACATTTAACAAACTGAAGTATTTTTCTGAATTTCAAATGGTCCTGATCTGAAACAATTGGATAGGTGTTATAGAATTATTATGACCAAAATAAATCCCTTGATTTTGGAAGAATATTACTTATTGATATCTTTATTACCTTATCATCGAACAGGTTTGAATAACCTTATTAAGAGCCGAGGTGGCAGCCTACCTGGATCCTCTCCATTTGCATACCTCCGTAAAACTGGTGTTGAAGATGCTCTGTTCTATCTCCTACACAGAGCACCTGTAGAAGCCTGGCTGTGTGATGAGAACAATGTTCTTTGACTTCTCCAGTGCATTCAATACCATACAACCCCACCTGCTGGCCCAAAAGATAAAGGACATTCATGTCAACCCACACATAATCACATAGATTGTGATCTGACCAATAGACCACGATTCGTAAGACTGAACCAGGCAGTATCAGATCGGATATGTACAAACATGGGGGCCCCGCAAGGGACGGTCCTGTCACCTTTCCTGTTTATCCTTTACACAAATGTCTTTACACACAACAATGAACTGATGACTCCTATAGTGAGCTGTGTGATGAGAGGAGATGATGCTCACCACAGGTAAACAACAGAGTCCTTTGTGAAATGGTGTGAGGCCAACCACCTGGACCTCAATCTACTAAAGACCAAAGAGCTAGTGGTAGATTTTAGGGGGAAAAAAGTTTTTCAGCAAATTTGTATTAATGGTAAAGACATCGGTACTGTTGACTCTTACAATAACTTGGGTGTAATAGTGGACAACAAGCTGAACTGGAAGGAGAATTCATACAGTGTCTACAAAAAAGCCCAATCCAGACTGTATTTTTAGGGAAGCTTATATTTTTTATTGTTGGTGACAAAATGCGTTGCATGTTCTACAGCAGTGTGGTGTGCTATACAGTACCATTGTGTGCTTTAATGGGAACGTAGCCAAGGAGGACTTAAACAAGCTTGACAAAATCATCAAGAAAGCCAGTGCTACAATCAGCTGCAGTCTAGAATCAATGCAGGACATATTCATAAAAAGGCTGCAAGCTAAGACACACCCACTCCACAGCACTGTTATGAAGCACCCACTCCACAGCACTGTAGTAAAGCACAGGAGCAGCGTCAGTAGCAGGTTCATCCTGCAAAGAAGCTGCACAGAGAGGTTTAGACGGTTGTTCTTATCCATAGCCATGAGGCTTCTTAATGAGTGTAATAATGAACTGATTTATTATGAATGTTGTTGCTGCTTGCTTCCCCAGAGTAGAATAGACAGCATTTCTTAACTCCTTTGAATCGAACTCTATCTTTTATGGCCTCTAAGGTACAGGTGCCTTCATACTGTATGTGTCTCTGTTTTGTATCATGTGTTTGTGTTACAGGAGGGGGTTGCAGTTCCGGAGCGACCCAGTAGGTGTCATCCTCCGACAACCTTAGGCACCTCCTCACTCACAGTCTGGACTAATCATGATCCTATTGGTGTCACCTGTGTCTACCTGTTCACCTATGTATTTATGCCCTCACTTCCCTGTGTTCCCTTGCTCAGTTTTCTCTGCTAGTTTCACTATGCCAAACAGTACTAATCAGTGTCTGATTGCGGGACGTATGGACAGGTACGTGAGAAGTGTTCTCCTTGTTTAGTTATTATTTCAGTCACAGTTAGTATTTCGTATTTTGGCTGGCAGCCTGGTTTCTGGAGTCTTATTTGCTCCACCCTTACAGAAAACTGAGCCAATATGGAATATGGACCCAGCGGAGGCAGCACAGTATCATAGCGCATTGGCAACGCAGGGAGCCATGCTGAACCAGCACGACCGCAGCCTGCAGCAGATCACGAGAATCTCCGCCAGCTGACGATCGCCGTGCAGAGCAATGGGAGGATATCCAGTTTTTCATTGTGGACTCTCCGGAGTGTCCCCTCATTCTCGGGCACCCCTGGCTGGTCGCCCACAAACCCCGGATAGACTGTTCCACGGGGCGGCTCATCCTGGAGGGAGGCTCCGCTCTAGTCCCGTTCCGGTCTCCACCGACCACTCATCAGCCCAAACCACCATCCCAGACCACCTACCAGTCCTCACCTCTTCCCCAGGTCCTGCACTCCGAACTGCCTACCACCCTAGCAGCGGTTGCCACCGGGAGGACGGCGGCTACAGACTCTGTCACCGGCCCAGACCTGGCAGGCGTTCCCGGGAGTATTGGGATCTGGGGGAGGTGTTTAGTAAGGCGTGCCAAGGGCCTACCTCCTCACAGGCCATATGACTGCACAATCAATCTCCTGACGGCTGCCATGCCCACACGAGGGTGATTGTTTTCCTTGTCCCAGCCGGAGACGCTGGCCATGAGGGAGTATATTGACGAGGCACTCGTCGAGGGTCACATCCGTACCTCTACCTCACCCGCGGGCGCGGACTTCTTCTTCGTGGGGAAAAAGGACGGTGGGCAGCGGCCGTGCATTGATTCCCGGGCGCTCAACGACATCACGGTGAAGAACCGCTACCCACTCCCCCTGATGACGGCATTCGAGTCGTTGCAGGGAACCCGGGTCTTCACTAAGCTGGACTTACGTAATGCCTAAAACCTGGTGAGGATTCGGGAGGGGGACGAGTGGAAGACGGTGTTTAACACACCCAGTGGGCATTACGAGTACCAAGTCATGCCGTTTGGTCTAGCCAACGTGCCTGCGGTGTTCCAGGCGTTGGTCAATGACGTACTCCGGGACCTTCTCGACTACAGCGTCTTCGTGTATTTGGGTGACATCCTCATATTTTCGAAGGACATGAGTGAACACCAGCATCATGTTCGGCAGGTCCTCCAACGCCTTCTCTGTCACCAGCTCTACATCAAGGCGGAGAAGTGTGTGTTCCACACTGAGACAGTCTCCTTCCTGGGGTTCATCGTCACCCAGGGGGACCTACGGATGTACCCAGCCAAGGTCAGCGCGGTACTGGATTGGCCCCAGCCCTCATCCCTCAAGCAACTACAATGGTTTTTAGGGTTCGCTAATTTTTATAGGCGATTTATTCACAATTTTAGCTCCCTAGCCGTTCCCCTGACAGCCCTTACCCAGACGAGCGTACGCTCCTTCGCCTTGACCCCGGAAGCGGGGAACGCATTTGATGCACTGAAGCGGCGCTTTACATCGGCCCCGGTCCTCGGGCATCCTGATCCGTCCCTGCCGTTCATTGTGGAGGTGGATGCTTCAGACGTTGCAGAGGGAGCAATCCTGTCCCAACGGTTCCTCAGGACGGTAAGACTCACCCCTGCGTGTTTTTCTCCCGTCGGCTATCCCCGACGGAGTGTAATTACAACGTGGGGAACTGTGAGCTGTTACCAGTCAAGCTCGCCCTGGGGAAGTGGAGACATTGGCTAGAGGGGGCCGCCCTCCATTCATTGTATGGACTGACCACAAGAACTTAGCCTACATTCAGGGGGCAAAGAGGATCAACTCGCGTCAGGCCAGGTGGGCGTTGTTCTTCACCAGGTTCTGGTTCACCATCTCATACTGCCCGGGGGTGAAGAACACCAAGCCTGACACGCTCTCTCAGCAGTTCGACCATGTGGACCTGGTGGAGAGGGATGACCCCATTGTCCCCAAACACACTGATTGCTGCCCCAGTTTCGTGAGGAATTGATAGGCTGGTCAGAGCAGCGCTACGGCGGGAGCCCGATCCGGGCGGAGGTCCATGGGGGAGGATGTACTTACCCAAGGCTGCACGCTCGCGACTGCTTCAGTGGGCGCACGCGTCCGACCTCACCAGCCATCCGGGGGGCGCCAGGATGTTGGAGTTCCTGCGTAGGAGGATCTGGTGGCCATCTGCTGAGGGGTATACGCGCACCTTTGTGGCTGCTTTCCCGGTGTGTGCGCACACAAAGAGCTCACGTCAGCCCGCGGCAGGGCTGCTCCGACCCCTGCCTATCCCCAAGCGCCCCTGGTCCCACACCCCCCTCTAATGGATACACAGTCATCCTGGTCGTTGTGGACCGGTTCTCGAAGGCTGCCCATTTTATTCCCCTTCCCAAACTCCCATCAGCCCGGGAGACGGCTAAGTTGGTGGTGCAGCACGTTTTCTGGGTCCATGGCCTTCCCCAAGATGTGGTGTCAGATCGGGGCCCTCAGTTCACCTCCAGGTTCTGGAAGGCGTTCGCCACCTGCCTCGGCGCCTCCGTCAGCTTGTCTTCCAGCTTCCATCCCCAGTCGAACGGGCAGACGGAGCGCGTCAACCCGGATCTGGAGCGGGTGCTGAGGTGATACGCCTCCAGCAACCCAGCTACGTGGAGTCAGCGACTGGTGTGGGCAGAGTACGCCCTCAACACCCTTCTCTGCTCGTCCACCGGCCTGTCCCCCTTCCAGTGCCAATACGGGTACCAACCCCCCCCCCCTATTCCCAGAGGAGGAGGCGGTGGTCCCGTAGGTCCAGGTCCACATCAGTTGCTGTCGCCTCACCTGGAGGCAGGTACGGGCGGCGCTTAAGCGGGCCTCGGTCAGGTCTCAACATCAGGCCAACCGCAGGCGTCGCCCGACCCCGGTCTTTCGCCCGGGACAGAGGGTGTGGCTCTCCACGCGGGACTTCCCTCCGCGTGGAGTCCAGGAAGCTGGCCCCCCGGTTCGTCGGGCCATTCAGAGTGGTCCAGTGAGTCAACCCAGTGGCCTACCGCCTGCAACTTCCCCCCAGCATGTGGGTGCATCCCACATTCCATGTGTCCCTCCTCAAGCCCATCGCCACCTGTCCCCTGGCTCCCCCTCCTCATCCTGTTCCCCCGCTGTGCCTCGTCGGAGGGCAGCCGGCTTTTACTGTGGACCGGATCCTAGACTGCCGGCAGGTGGGGAGGGGTCTCCAATTTCTGGTGGACTGGGAGGGTTATGGGCCGGGGGAGCGGTCCTGGGTGCCCAAGAGGGACATTCTGGACCCAGGGCTGATAACAACATTCCGTCGCTTCCACTCGGAGGCGCTACGATGAACGGCTGGGGCCGTTCGTCGGGGGTGGGGGGGCACTGTTACAGGAGGGGGTTGCAGTTTCGGAGCGAACCACTAGGTGTCATCCTCCAACAACCTTAGACACCTCCTCACTCACAGTCTGGACTAATCATGATCCTATTGGTGTCACCTGTGTCTACCTGTTCACCTGCGTATTTATGCCCTCACTTCCCTGTGTTCCCTTACTCAGTTTTCTCCCTGTTTAGTTATTATTTCAGTCACAGTCGTATTTTGGCTGGCAGCCTGCTTTTTGGAGTCTTATTTGCTCCGCCTTTCTTTTTCGATTAAATTCCATAATTTTGTATCATGGCATCGGGACCATCAGTAAAGATCCTTGTCACAGCCTCATAGAGGATCTAAATAAATGTTCTAACCTCTCTGGATTACAATCAAATTATGATAAATGTACTATATTACGTATTTGATCACTAAAAAATACAATTATTACATTACCATGCAGTTTACCAATAAAATGGTCTGATGGTGATGTGGATATACTTGGAATACATATCCCAAATGAAATAAATGATCTCACTCCAATACATTTTAATCGAAAGTTAGCAAAAATAGATAAGATCTTGCTACCATGGAAAGGTAAATACCTGTCTATTTGTGGAAAAATCCCCCCTGATTAACTCTTTAGTATTATCCCAGTTGACCTATTTGCTTATGGTCTTGCCTAAGCCTAGCGAAAATAAATATGATAAAAAAATATTCCATTTTATTTGGAACGGCAAGCCAGACAAAATTAAACGGGCCTATTTATATAATGAATATGAATTCGGAGGACAGAAATTATTCAATATTAAAGCATTAGACCTATCACTAAAAGCTTCAGTCATACAAAAGTTATACTTGAATCCGAAATGGTTCTCTAGCAAATTAGTAAGATTGTCCTACCCCGTGTTCAAGAATGGCCTTTTACCCTTTATTCAGATTACAACCTCTCACTTTCAGTTATTTGAAAAGGAAATCATCTCCCAAATATCACTATTTCTAAAACAAGCCATAGAAAGTTGGTTGCAATTTCAATTTAATCCTCCAGAAACAACAGAACAATTAATGCAACAAATATTGTGGTTAAACTCAAATATACTAATTGATTAAAAAAACATTATTTTTAGAATAATAAAAAAAAAAGGTATAATCTTCGTAAATGATATCATAGGTAGGACTGTTGGAGTTATGTCGCACATGCAGCTAACAAAAACATATGGAAAATTACAACTAAATAATTGCAGCATTACCGCAAAAATGGAAGAGGAAATTGGAAGGGGGAAAAAGTAAGGAAATTGTCTGTTGGCCCTGCATTAAAGAACATTATTGGTTAAAGAAAATTGTGATAAATAAAAAAGTATACCAGTTTCATTTAAGGACCAAAGGATTGACAGCCGTCCCATATAGATCGCAAAATAGTTGGGAAGAGATTTTTGACGTACCGATTAAATGGCATAGTGTTTTTGAACTGAATTGCAAAACGACGCCGGATTCAAAACTTCAAATTGTTCAATTTAAATTATTATACAAAATTCTTGCTACCAATAGAATATTATTTATATGGGGGATACAATCTTCCCAGCTCTGCAGATTTTGCTGCGAAGAGACAGAATCATTAGATCATTTGTTTTGGTACTGTCCATTTGTAGCTTGTTTTTTGGTCACAGGTCCAGGAATGGCTGAAGGATTGCAATATTTACCTGGAGCTAACCCTGCAGATAGCACTACTGGATGATCTGAAAAGTCATAGTCAATCGATCAATAATAGAATAATACTTTTAGCAAAAATGTTTATTTTCAATTTACAATCTGTAGAAACAATGAGAATAGAAGGGTTCAGAACTTTAGTGAAACATCACAGTACAGTTGAAAAATACAGTGGGGAGAACAAGTATTTGACACACTGCCAATTTTGCAGGTTTTCCTACTTACAAAGCATGTAGAGGTCTGTCATTTTTATCATAGGTACACTTCAACTGTGAGAGACGGAATCTAAAACAAAAATCCAGAAAATCACATTGTATGATTTTTAAGTAATTAATTTGCATTTTATTGCATGACATAAGTATTTGATACATCAGAAAAGCAGAACTTAATATTTGGTACAGAAACCTTTGTTTGCAATTACAGAGATCATACGTTTCCTGTAGGTCTTGACCAGGTTTGCACACACTGCAGCGGGGATTTTGGCCCACTCCTCCATACAGACCTTCTCCAGATCCTTCAGGTTTCGGGGCTGTCACTGGGCAATACGGACATTCAGCTCCCTCCAAAGATTTTCTATTGGGTTCAGGTCTGGAGACTGGCTAGGCCACTCCAGGACCTTGAGATGCTTCTTACGGAGCCACTCCTTAGTTGCCCTGGCTGTGTGTTTCGGGTCGTTGTCATGCTGGAAGACCCAGCCACGACCCATCTTCAATGCTCTTACTGAGGGAAGGAGGTTGTTGGCCAAGATCTCACGATACATGGCCCCATCCATCCTCCCCTCAATACGGTGCAGTCGTCCTGTCCCCTTTGCAGAAAAGCATCCCCAAAGAATGATGTTTCCACCTCCATGCTTCACGGTTGGGATGATGTTCTTGGGGTTGTACTAATCCTTCTTCTTCCCACATGACCTTCTCCCATTCCTCCTCTGGATCATCCAGATGGTCATTGGCAAACTTCAGACTGGCCTGGACATGCGCCTGCTTGAGCAGGGGGACCTTGCGTGCGCTGCAGGATTTTAATCCATGACGGCGTAGTGTGTTACTAATGGTTTTCCTTGAGACTGTGGTCCCAGCTCTCTTCAGGTCATTGACCAGGTCCTGCCGTGTAGTTCTGGGCTGATCCCTCACCTTCCTCGTGATCATTGATGCTCCACGAGGTGAGATCTTGCATGGAGCCCCAGACCGGGGGTGATTGACCGTCATCTTGAACTTCTTCCATTTTCTAATAATTGCGCCAACAGTTGTTGCCTTCTCACCAAGCTGCTTGTCTATTGTCCTGTAGCCCATCCCAACCTTGTGCAGGTCTACAATTGTATCCCTGATGTCCTTACACAGCTCTCTGGTCTTGGCCATTGTGGAGAGGTTGGAGTCTGTTTGATTGAGTGTGTGGACAGGTGTCTTTTATACAGGTAACGAGTTCAAACAGGTGCAGTTAATACAGGTAATGAGTGGAGAACAGGAGGGCTTCTTAAAGAAAAACTAACAGGTCTGTGAGAGCCGGAATTCTTACTGGTTGGTAGGTGATTAAATACTTATGTCATGCAATAAAATGCAAATTAATTACTTAAAAATCATACAATGTGATTTTCTGGATTTTTGTTTTAGATTCCGTCTCTCACAGTGGAAGTGTACCTATGATAAAAATTACAGACCTCTACGTGCTTTGTAAGTAGGAAAACCTGCAAAATCGGCAGTATATCAAATACTTGTTCTCCCCACTGTATATGGCAAATAGAAATCCAATATGGATGGTGTTAAGAAATAGATGGGAGGTGTTGAATGGAGCTGAAGGATGGGACTAATAACAACTAACAACAACTAATAACAACAAGATAACTAATGTAAAGCATACTGTGTCCATAATAAGTATATAGGTTATAGGTTGAGAGCTTTTGTGAAAGAGCACAGTTAGAAATATATGGCATATAGAAGCAAACCGGATGGACATCATGAAAATGATCGGAGAGGTTGATGGTAGAGGAAGTTCAGGAGTAAAAACAAACAAAATAGAATTATTGTAAAATTGACTGTGTCCATAAAATGTATATACATTGGGGAGAACAACTATTTGATACACTGCCGATTTTGCAGATTTTTCTACTTACAAAGCATGTAGAGGTCTGTAATTTTTATCATAGGTACTCTTCAACTGTGAGCGACGGAATCTAAAACAAAAATCCAGAAAATCACATTGCATGATTTTTAAGTAATTAATTTGCATTTTATTGCATGACATAAGTATTTGATCACCTACCAACCAGTAAGAATTCCGGCTCTCACAGACCTGTTAGTTTTTCTTTAAGAAGCCCTCCTGTTCTCCACTCATTACCTGTATTAACTGCACCTGTTTGAACTCGTTACCTTTATAAAAGACACATGTCCACACACTCAATCAAACAGACTCCAACCTCTCCACAATGGCCAAGACCAGAGAGCTGTGTAAGGACATCAGGGATACAATTGTAGACCTGCACAAGGTTGGGATGGGCTACAGGACAATAGACAAGCAGCTTGGTGAGAAGGCAACAACTGTTGGCGCAATTATTAGAAAATGGAAGAAGTTCAAGATGACGGTCAATCACCCCCGGTCTGGGGCTCCATGCAAGATCTCACCTCGTGGAGCATCAATGATCACGAGGAAGGTGAGGGATCAGCCCAGAACTACACGGCAGGACCTGGTCAATGACCTGAAGAGAGCTGGGACCACAGTCTCAAGGAAAACCATTAGTAACACACTACGCCGTCATGGATTAAAATCCTGCAGCGCACGCAAGGTCCCACTGCTCAAGCCAGCGCATGTCCAGGCCCGTCTGAAGTTTGCCAATGACCATCTGGATGATCCAGAGGAGGAATGGGAGAAGGTCATGTGGTCTGATGAGAGAAAAAATAGAGCTTTTTGGTCTAAACTCCACTCGCCATGTTTGGAGGAAGAAGAAGGATGAGTACAACCCCAAGAACACCATCCCAACCGTGAAGCATGGAGGTGGAAACATCATTCTTCGGGGATGCTTTTCTGCAAAGGGGACAGGACGACTGCACCGTATTGAGGGGAGGATGGATGGGGCCATGTATCGTGAGATCTTGGCCAACAACCTCCTTCCCTCAGTAAGAGCATTGAAGATGGGTCGTGGCTGGGTCTTCCAGCATGACATCGACCTGAAACACACAGCCAGGGCAACTAAGGAGTGGCTCCGTAAGAAGCATCTCAAGGTCCTGGAGTGGCCTAGCCAGTCTCCAGACCTGATCCCAATAGAAAATCTTTGGAGGGAGCTGAAAGTCTGTATTGCCCAGCGACAGCCCCGAAACCTGAAGGATCTGGAGAAGGTCTGTATGGAGGAGTGGGACAAAATCCCTGCTACAGTGTGTACAAACCTGGTCAAGACCTACAGGAAACGTATGATCTCTGTAATTGCAAACAAAGATTTCTGTACCAAATATTAAGTTCTGCTTTTCTGATGTATCAAATACTTACAGTGGGGGAAAAAAAGTATTTAGTCAGCCACCAATTGTGCAAGTGCTCCCACTTAAAAAGATGAGAGAGGCCTGTAATTTTCATCATGACAGACAAAATGAGGGGAAAAAAATCCAGAAAATCACATTGTAGGATTTTTAATGAATTTATTTTCAAATTATGGTGGAAAATAAGTATTTGGTCAATAACAAAAGTTTCTCAATACTTTGTTATATACCCTTTGCTGGCAATTACACAGGTCAAACGTTTTCTGTAAGTCTTCACAAGGTTTTCACACACTGTTGCTGGTATTTTGGCCCATTCCTCCATGCAGATCTCCTCTAGAGCAGTGATGTTTTGGGGCTGTCGCTGGGCAACACGGACTTTCAACTCCCCTCCAAAGATTTTCTATGGGGTTGAGATCTGGAGACTGGCTAGGCCACTCCAGGACCTTGAAATGCTTCTTACGAAGCCACTCCTTCGTTGCCCGGGCAGTGTGTTTGGGATCATTGTCATGCTGAAAGACCCAGCCACGTTTCATCTTCAATGCCCTTGCTGATGGAAGGAGGTTTTCACTCAAAATCTCACGATACATGGCCCCATTCATTCTTTCCTTTACACGGATCAGTCGTCCTGGTCCCTTTGCAGAAAAACAGCCCCAAAGCATGATGTTTCCACCCCCATGCTTCACAGTAGGTATGGTGTTCTTTGGATGCAACTCAGCATTCTTTGTCCTCCAAACACGACGAGTTGAGTTTTTACCAAAAAGTTCTATTTTGGTTTCATCTGACCATATGACATTCTCCCAATCCTCTTCTGGATCATCCAAATGCACTCTAGCAAACTTCAGACGGGCCTGGACATGTACTGGCTTAAGCAGGGGGACACGTCTGGCACTGCAGGATTTGAGTCCCTGGCGGCGTAGTGTGTTACTGATGGTAGGCTTTGTTACTTTGGTCCCAGCTCTCTGCAGGTCATTCACTAGGTCCCCCGTGTGGTTCTGGGATTTTTGCTCACCGTTCTTGTGATCATTTTTTACCCCACGGGGTGAGATCTTGCGTGGAGCCCCAGATCGAGGGAGATTATCAGTGGTCTTGTATGTCTTCCATTTCCTAATAATTGCTCCCACAGTTGATTTCTTCAAACCAAGCTTCCCAGCCTGGTGCAGGTCTACAATTGTGTCTCTGGTGTCCTTTGACAGCTCTTTGGTCTTGGCCATAGTGGAGTTTGGAGTGTGACTGTTTGAGGTTGTGGACAGGTTTCTTTTATACTGATAACAAGTTCAAACAGGTGCCATTAATACAGGTAACGAGTGGAGGACAGAGGAGCCTCTTAAAGAAGAAGTTACAGGTCTGTGAGAGCCAGAAATCTTGCTTGTTTGTAGGTGACCAAATACTTATTTTCCACCATAATTTGCAAATAAATTCATAAAAAATCCTACAATGTGATTTTCTGGATTTTCTTTTCTCAATTTGTCTGTCATAGTTGACGTGTACCTATGATGAAAATTACAGGCCTCTCATCTTTTTAAGTGGGAGAACTTGCACAATTGGTGGCTGACTAAATACTTTTTTCCCCCACTGTATGTCATGCAATAAAATGCAAATTAATTACTTAAAAATCATACAATGTGATTTTCTGGATTTTTGTTTTAGATTCCGTCTCTCACAGTTGAAGTGTACCTATGATAAAAATTACAGACCTCTACATGCTTTGTAAGTAGGAAATCCTGCAAAATCGGCAGTGTATCAAATACTTGTTCTCCCCACTGTAGCTGGAAGTAGAGGCCTAAGCGTTGTTGTTCACTAGTTTACTCCAACGATTTCTGGCTCTCACAGACCTGTAACTTCTTCTTTAAGAGGCTCCTCTGTCCTCCACTCGTTACCTGTATTAATGGCACCTGTTTGAACTTGTTATCAGTATAAAAGACACCTGTCCACAACCTCAAACAGTCACACTCCAAACTCCACTATGGCCAAGACCAAAGAGCTGTCAAAGGACACCAGAAACACAATTGTAGACCTGCACCAGGCTGGGAAGCTTGGTTTGAAGAAATCAACTGTGGGAGCAATTATTAGGAAATGGAAGACATACAAGACCACTGATAATCTCCCTCGATCTGGGGCTCCACGCAAGATCTCACCCCGTGGGGTCAAAATGATCACAAGAACGGTGAGCAAAAATCCCAGAACCACACGGGGGGACCTAGTGAATGACCTGCAGAGAGCTGGGACCAAAGTAACAAAGCCTACCATCAGTAACACACTACGCCGCCAGGGACTCAAATCCTGCAGTGCCAGACGTGTCCCCCTGCTTAAGCCAGTACATGTCCAGGCCCGTCTGAAGTTTGCTAGAGTGCATTTGGATGATCCAGAAGAGGATTGGGAGAATGTCATATGGTCAGATGAAACCAAAATAGAACTTTTTGGTAAAAACTCAACTCGTCGTGTTTGGAGGACAAAGAATGCTGAGTTGCATCCAAAGAACACCATACCTACTGTGAAGCATGGGGGTGGAAACATCATGCTTTGGGGTTGTTTTTCTGCAAAGGGACCAGGACGACTGATCCGTGTAAAGGAAAGAATGAATGGGGCCATGTATCGTGAGATTTTGAGTGAAAACCTCCTTCCATCAGCAAGGGCATTGAAGATGAAACGTGGCTGGGTCTTTCAGCATGACAATGATCCCAAACACACCGCCCGGGCAACGAAGGAGTGGCTTCGTAAGAAGCATTTCAAGGTCCTGGAGTGGCCTAGCCAGTCTCCAGATCTCAACCCCATAGAAAATCTTTGGAGGGAGTTGAAAGTCCGTGTTGCCCAGCGACAGCCCCAAAACATCACTGCTCTAGAGGAGATCTGCATGGAGGAATGGGCCAAAATACCAGCAACAGTGTGTGAAAATCTTGTGAAGACTTACAGAAAACGTTTGACCTGTGTAATTGCCAGCAAAGGGTATATAACAAAGTATTGAGAAACTTTTGTTATTGACCAAATACTTATTTTCCACCATAATTTGCAAATAAATTCATAAAAAATCCTACAATGTGATTTCTGGAATTTTTTTTCTCATTTTGTCTGTCATAGTTGACGTGTACCTATGATGAAAATTACAGGCCTCTCTCATCTTTTTAAGTGGGAGAACATGCACAATTGGTGGCTGACTAAATACTTATTTTCCCCACTGTATGTATATGTATATGTATGTGTATGTATGTATTTGCGAGAAGAAAAAAAACATGGGGGATTGGAAGTGATGCAGACAATTACATTGATGGAAGTTACAATCTATCTAAAATATTAAAGCTGATCTACCCCTCCCAAATTTTTTTAAATAATTATTAAAAACATTAAAAATCAATACAATATTAAAATAAAAAGATCCTTGTTTCGCCATCTCTGCCTACTGCCTACTGTCTATCCTGCACCGCACCTGGGTCCCACCTCACACCTACCCTTACATGTTTGTTACATGTCTTCTCTTGTCCTTGTAATTTATTGATGATGCAGAGTGCTAAAACAATTTCCCAAGTGGGCATCAATAAAGTACTACCCTATTCTACTCTCTACTCATCACCAAAAAAATAAGCACAAATTACTTAATTATTAACCCTTTACCATGACTAAATGCAGCTTGATACAACATTGAGAAGATGAACTATCTTGACAAACCTCCTTATGAGTGGAGTGATTGTAACTGTAGATGGGAAATGTGCATGCAGAGTAACGCAGAGTAACTCAGAGGTTGTACCAGTGTAGTCTGACAGGTCCTCTGTAGCTCAGCTGGTAGAGCACGGCGCTTGTAACGCCAAGGTAGTGGGTTCGATCTCCGGGACCACCCATACACAAAAATGTATGCACGCATGACTGTAAGTCGCTTTGGATAAAAGCGTCTGCTAAATGGCATATTATTTATTATTTATTATTATAACCCCTTTTGGACCACAAGCAGAAATAAGGCAGGTTGTGGGATATGAGATGTTGATTATGATAGGTTGTATTAGATAATATTCTACAGACTCAAAAGGGAATTATATACCACTTACTGTATGGTCACTGAATTATAAACAATGTATATGAGAAGAGGTTATAGTAACAATCTCACACTTTACACTTTAATGTCTTGAAATATTACATTTTATTGACTTAAAAAAAGTATCTGTACAATTTTGAATTGAATATCGTCACTAAAGCAGCATACAGAATAGACAGTCTCTGTAATTCTGAAGAACCTATTGCATGTAGACTCCATCTTCCATTGCCTAGCCCTAGTGCTTATAGAAAACATCAAAATGAACATAGAAACATCAACATGTACAGTGAGGGAAAAAGGTATTTGATCCCCTGCTGATTTTGTACGTTTGCCCACTGACAAAGACATGATCAGTCTATAATTTTAATGGTAGGTTTATTTGAACAGTGAGAGACAGAATAACAACAAAATAATCCAGAAAAACGCATGTCAAAAATGTTATAAATTGATTTGCATTTTAATGAGGGAAATAAGTATTTGACCCCTCTCAATCAGAAAGATTTCTGGCTCCCAGGTGTCATTTATACAGGTAACGAGCTGAGATTAGGAGCACACTCTTAAAGGTAGTGCTCCTAATCTCATTTTGTTACCTGTATAAAAGACACCTGTCCACAGAAGCAATCAATCAATCAATCAGATTCCAAACTCTCCACCATGGCCAAGACCAAAGAGCTCTCCAAGGATGTCAGGGACAAGATTGTAGACCTACACAAGGCTGGAATGGGCTACAAGACCATCGCCAAGCAGCTTGGTGAGAAAGTGACAACAGTTGGTGCGATTATTCGCAAATGGAAGAAACACAAAAGAACTGTCAATCTCCCTCGGCCTGGGGCTCCATGCAAGATCTCACCTCGTGGAGTTGCAATGATCATGAGAACGGTGAGGAATCAGCCCAGAACTACACGGGAGGATCTTGTCAATGATCTCAAGGCAGCTGGGACCATAGTCACCAAGAAAACAATTGGTAACACACTACGCCGCGAAGGACTGAAATCCTGCAGCGCCCGCAAGGTCCCCCTGCTCAAGAAAGAACATATACAGGCCCGTCTGAAGTTTGTCAATGAACATCTGAATGATTCAGAGGAGAACTGGGTGAAAGTGTTGTGGTCAGATGAGACCAAAATCGAGCTCTTTGCCATCAACTCATCTCGCCGTGTTTGAAGGAGAAGGAATGCTGCCTATGACCCCAAGAACACCATCCCCACCGTCAAACATGGAGGTGGAAACATTATGCTTTGGGGGGTTTTTTCTGCTAAGGGGACAGGACAACTTCACCGCATCAAAGGGACGATGGATGGGGCCATGTACCGTCAAATCTTGGGTGAGAACCTCCTTCCCTCAGCCAGGGCATTGAAAATGGGTCGTGGATGGGTATTCCAGCATGACAATGACCCAAAACACACGGCCAAGGCAACAAAGGAGTGGCTCAAGAAGAAGCACATTAAGGTCCTGGAGTGGCCTAGCCAGTCTCCAGAACTTAATCCCATAGAAAATCTGTGGAGGGAGCTGAAGGTTAGAGTTGCCAAACGTCAGCCTCGAAACCTTAATGACTTGGAGAAGATCTGCCAAGAGGAGTGGGACAAAATCCCTTCTGAGATGTGTGCAAACCTGGTGGCCAACTACAAGAAACGTCTGACCTCTGTGATTGCCAACAAGGGTTTTGCCACCAAGTACTAAGTCATGTTTTGCAGAGGGGTCAAATACTTATTTCCCTAATTAAAATGCAAATCAATTTATAACATTTTTGACATGCATTTTTCAGGATTTTTTTGTTGTTATTCTGTCTCTCACTGTTCAAATAAACCTACCATTAAAATTATAGACTGATCATGTCTTTGTCAGTGGGCAAACGTACTAAATCAGCAGGGGATCAAATACTTTTTTCCCTCACTGTATGGCATATCATGGACAGAAGAACCTTACCCTGAAATATTGCTCTGGTGTATTTATTTTCACCTTGTTTATTATAACAATAACACAAACATAAATAGCAGAGGTGTCATGCCCACAGGGGGCACAGGGGCACGTGCCCCTTCAAATTTGTCGTGTTTAAAAATATATACATTATATACAGTATATACAGTGCATTCAGAAAGTATTCACACTCCTTTACTTTTTTCCACATTTTGTTGTGTTACAAAGTGGGATTAAAATAGATTTAATTGATATTTCTTTGTCAATGATCTACACAAAATACCCTGTAATGTCAGTGGAAGATTTTTATTAAATTTTTATTAATGGAAAATAAAACACAAATATATCTTGATTAGATAAGTATTAAACTCCCTGAGTCAATACATGTTAGAATCACCTTTGGCAGTGATTACAGCTGTGAGTTTTTCTGGGTATGTCTCTAAGAGCTTTGCACACCTGGATTGTACAAAATATGCCCATTATTCTTAATAAATGTGTCAAACTCTGTCAAGTTGGTTATTGATCATTGCTAGACAGCCATTTTCAAGTCTTGCCATAGATTTTCAAGTCGATTGAAGTCAAAACCGTAACTAAGCCACTCAAGAACATTCAATGTCGTCTTGGTAAGCAACTTCAGTGCATATTTGGCCTTGTGTTTTAGGTTATTGTCCTGTAGAAATGTGAATTTGTCTCCAAGTGTCTGCAGACTGAACCAGGTTTTCCTCTAGGATTTTGCCTGTGCTTAGCTCAATTCTGTTTATTTGTATCCTAAAAAACTCCCTAGTTCTTGCGGACCCATAAAATTATGCACCCGCCACCATTCTTAAAAATATGAAGAGTGGTACTCACTCAGTAATGTTGTATTGGATTTGCCCAAACATAACGCTTTGTATTCAGGACAAAAAGTTCATTGATGCATGTTTTGGAATATTTTTTTTTCTGTACAGGCTTCCTTCTTTTCACTCTGTCATTTATGTTACTATTGTGGAGTAACTACAATGTTGTTGATCCATCCTCAGTTATCTCCCATCACAACAATTAAACTTGGTTACTGTTTTAAAATCTCCATTGGCCTCAGGTGAAATCCCTTCCTCTCCGATAACTGATTTAGGAAGGGCACCTGTATCTTTGTAGTGACTGGGTGTATTGATACACCATCCAAAGTGTACAATTAATAACTGCACCATGCTCAAAGGGATATTCAATGTCAGCTTTTTTTTTTTTTACCAATCTGCCAATAGGTGCCCTTCTTTGTGGTTGAAATCTGTGCTTGAAATTCACTGCTCGACTTAGAGACCTTACAGATAATTGTACGTGTGGGGTACAGAGATGGGGTAGTCATGTTAAACAGTATTAATGCATACAGAGTGAGTCCATGCAACTTATTATGTGACTTGTTAAGCACATTTTTACTTCCAAACTTATTTAGGCTTTCCATAACAAAAGGATTGAATACTTATTGACTCAAGACAGTTTTTCATTTTTAGTTCATTTGTAAACATTTCTAAAAACACAATTCCACTTTGACATTATGGGGTATTGTGTGTAAATCAGTGACACAAAATCTGAATTTAATAAATTTTTGAAATTCTACTAGCCACCTAGCAATTTTATGAAGTTGTCTTTAGCTAGCCCAGATAGGTTGAGGCAATCAATTAAGTTAGAGTAGCTAGCTTGTCTAACTATCATCTTCGCTGGCATGCCTACTGGCAAGATTGGTAGACTTTAGAAAAGCAAGCAATAACTAAATGTACTGAATAAGACTCACATTCCTTTCAATATTTTACCCAGATTTTAGTAGAGATGCAGAGAAGCATATTTCATTTCTTTAAACAATAACCACCAGTCAGGAGGATACAGACAGCTCAAGAGGTTTGCTTAGATAAGCAGAAAAACTAAACATTTTGACATAGAATTAAGCATAATGATTATGGCTCTAGATTGCAAGAAAAATATGTTTCATGTGTTTGAAAAATGCTACATTCTCCAACTTATGAACAGGGGCCAAGCCCCGCTCATGACCACCCCCAAGCCATCCTCACCTACTTTGTGCCCCCTCAGATTTTTGGAGTGCATGACGCCGCTGATAAATAGTACAGATATTCAAAAGTTACAACATTATAGAGAACATTAATGAAACAAAAGTGAAGGCATTCATTCATTATTACTGTATTTAATCCATATGCTCTGTTCCAATGTAGAAGCGTAGTGACGTTGGCACGTGTTTTACGCACGCAGACCATAGCGTAGCCACTTAGCCTGCACTGCACTGCCTCATTTCATATGGGAATGCGATCCTGTTACACTGCATAAATTGATTGATTTTAATGATATGTGTTAGGACTTGTAGTGAAGGGAAACATTTAGCCTAGCATTAATCTCTTATGTATAATTCAACCTTAGGTAGCTAGAAGGAATGGTTTAAAATGTAAAATGCTCAAATCATATGCTCTTATAATAGGCCTAATTTGTCGCATAGTATGCACCGGTATTTAGGTTAGGGTTTCCCTTGTAGCCCATGCAATGGTCTGCCTGTCTGCAAACAAACTCCCATCAACAAGGGCGTCTGTCTTTCGCAACATCCATGTAAATATTTACGCATTGAAACCGCCGACGGACAACTCAAATGTGACGCTTATTACCACCATGGCTATTGGCTACTGTTCAGATAAATGACCACTTCATGTCTGTTTTTGGGTCTTATTCCGCTCATAAATGTGCTCAATTCTAGTCTGACAGCTGCGGCTGTTCTCATGAACAAAAGCGACAGGCGCGCGCCAGCAGCTGACAGCTACAGTCCTGCGCTGAAGCCTGTCTCCATATTCTGACAACACTTAGGTAAATGTACCTAGTGTCTCATTTTTATTACATTAAATATAATTTAACGTTGTTTAAAGACGAATACATGATTAATTTTAAATAGCATATCTGTGCTGTAGTGCCGACATTCGTTCTGGGCAGGTGTTTGGGCGTTTGCTATTCACGGTTTTAAAATGAAGACCATGTTTTACGCCTTATTTTGACACTGTGAAGGTTTGGATTGACCTGCTGTTGCTTTGGGAAGTTGTCGACTGGTTTGGGGGTCTTATTGTTTTAGGACATGGCTCAGCTCAAGTCTGGACTCGCAGGAAACCAAATACTGGCATTTGTTTTCCCCACCACTTCTACCTTGGAAATACTGTGAAATAAGACTACAAGGTTTTAGTGTTTGTTTTTAAAACACTGGACCTTTTGAAAGCATAGTCATTTGATTGCATGATGATGCCTACTGTCTGATCCTGAAATATAGCTGCTAATTCAGGTAGGCTACATCAAATTTGGTTCAGTCAAGTCTTAAACTGCTAGGCTAAGTATTGTTCATTTTCTGATATTAAAGACTTAACGTTTATGTACATTTATTTTAGCATGTTATCTTATTTCAGGACCATGCTGTCAACTGTAGGCTAATATAGGCTAGTGCTGAATAAAATATTAGAATAAAGTAGTAGGTGTATATTGTAGACTATATGGTAAATATGTATAATTTCAGTTTGAGATGATACACCATTGATTTTATATGACATCTTAAAATAATTTAAAGAAATAGTTTATGTATGTACATATAGTTTTGAACAAGAATGAAGTCCTTACCTTGTGCACTGCAGTGTCTCCTGTCAGTTGGTGAGCTTACCTGGTGGGCTTTCAAAGCGCGGACCCCAAAAACGGATGATTTGTTTAGTAATATATGAAGACAAACCTTTTTTTAAATTACATTTTAAACTTCAGGGGCTTAATTACCTTCTCATTGTGTGAGTGGAAAGCTCTTTGTCCCACTTGATACATCTCTGCACTTTTGGAGAGGGACACTTGGAGACGGTGCTCTCTTTTTGCTTGATTGCATCATATTCACACCAGAATATTTTCCTCTGCATTCAAATGGTAGGTTTCAATAAAAAAGGGGTCTCTTTGTGTCCGAAATATCCCCTAGCATTGATTTTGGGCCACTTTAAGAGGCTCCAAAGCTTGGTGAATCCACAAAAACCCAGTGGAAACTCTCTGAGAGCTCATTTGTGCAGCAAGTGACAATTGCTTCTCAGTATCAGCTGTATGACTGGTGGATGGGCCATATGATGTGAAAGCCATTGGGGGGAGGACAGAGGGAGTTTGGGGAGGGAATTTACTATAGGGCCAGTGGCATACCATTTGAAAGGGACATGTTGGCGCTTGTGGGACTATGTACCCAAATAGGCCCTTACTGAGCATCTGGGGCCCTCTGTATTGTACAGTAATGGTTGAGTCCAATATGAGCACCCCTACACATTCAACTTACATGGAAGTGCCCCTTTTGCAGGGATTTCTGGGAAGAAGAAGAAGGAGGCTATCGAGGTTGGGACTTTGGAGAGAGAGGTATAGAGATAGGCACTCTGTAAAGGTAAGAAAAGCTATGTTCCACTATGGTTAGGGTGCCATTGGATGGATATGGGGTATATAGAGACTCTAATCTCAAAATTTATCCAGAAAAATATAAGTTTTCAGGTGCTAGATGGTGTCTGTATAATGTTATAGAGAAGGGAGGGACAGGACATTATGCTGTGCATAAACAAGGAAATATGGAAGCACGGCTAGGGGGAGCCATAGCTGGGAAGGGAAGGGAGCTTGCTGGCTCTGTGCTACTGCAGAGGAGATGTGGGTTGGATTTAGTACTCACAAAGTCATTAAAACTCTGGGAGAAACGGTATTGTTGTATATTGTGTTAATTAGTCAGTTATTGTTTGATCTATATTGGACTCAGGGCTGTTGTCCAAAGGGAAGTGCCCAAACTGCCTCACATCCTGTGCTCTGTAAAGAAAGATGGGAACCTTTCATGATTGAACAATAAGAGACAGAAAATTATTCAAATAAAGGTCAAACATGCAAATGGTAAACTTTGTAAATATTTTAGTGTGAGATAACATGTAGAATTTAGTTAGCTTGCTCTGCTATGTGCATTTCTAGAGAGCTGTAAAGATGGCCGCTCCACTGTAGGGAGAGTGGTGAGAGTAACTGCCCACTTCCTGATTGAAGCACCATCGCAGCTGCTTTGTTTGCACTCATGCTCAGGCAAAATATGTTGTTTGAATACAAATTACCAGCTTTAATTTAGAATTAAGTTAATTATTCGGGAAATAATTGTGGTATGTGAGGTTTCAGGACATGGGCCTAGACTAACTGCTTCAAACAGGGAGTGCTGCAATGTCCTGAGTCTCTGAAGGCTCAGCTATAGCACAGTGGTGATCAGTTAACCTAAAAGGGAAAGTTAGTTTAACGGCTGTGGGGCCTGATCAGCTGTTTCCCTGAAATAGCATATTGGGTTAACAGCCCATATACATCAACTTTTCAATGCATACACTTTTCTACTGTGTAGAAACACAGTTTACTATGGGATGGGTAGAATTGAAACCACCAGTTATAAAGCATTCAATTGGGAGGAACAATTAAACACAGGCTTCATTTGCACAAAGGGTTAAATTACACTGCCACTTGCTTGCATTGCTGCGATGATGATTAGACATAGTATTAATGTGAAAATGTCTGTAATAGTGCTTTATGTTTCTTAATTTACTTCACTCTTTGCTGTTTTTGTAGTTTCAGAAGTAAAAAAAAAAAAGGTTCCCCAGGTTAAAGAAAACAATTAACCCTTTCATTACCTACTTTTCAAAGCGATATTGGGTTGACTGATGGGTGATGGGTAACGAGTTCCCTCTCAGATGCGGTACTATCTGTAAAGAGAAAGACACAGAAAGAAAATCAATTACCCAAAGTAATTAGAAATTGTATCCATAGATATATTTCAGATCTCAGAAAGTGACATATGTTGTCTCACGGGTGTGGTTAGGGTTAATTGAGCACCAAAAGCCAGAAAAGTCATAAAATGTGATAAAAGGAATCATATTCTCATGAAAACAGATTTCCTTAAGCTACTATCTCCCCATTTTCTTATTTTCAAGTGCATTCTTTCCCCCATATTAATTTAAATAACATCCTATCCAAACCCACTAACTAATATTTACCTGAATGTAAAGGGTTAAAACGTGCTCTGGAGTGACACTCCTACTCAGTCCATATCATTGGTGCTGAAATCTGACTAGAGTTTTTTCCCCCATTAAAATATGTACATTTACTGCCCCCTCTGGTAGATTCAGGCACAAAAGAGTGAGTGGGACCAAAGACAGACAGGCAACCTGGGTGTTTCTAACACTATACTGTGTGCAGTGCCTCAACTCTTGATAAACCCTTGTCTCCGCCTGTACATGTGGGTGAACCTCTGTCAGAACCCCTGTGCATTTAGCCGCTGTTGCAATCCCACAACTGGGGTGAATGTTTGTAGTGGCTGTGGTCTCAGCAGGCATTCCTATCCTGTCATTTGAACTCTGAGGTGAGAGACTAAAAGAGATTATGAGCAGGCTCTCACTTTGACTCCACTCTCAACATTGCCACTGCTCTCAGTCTGATATCTGTCAAATTCAGCTCATGTGGCATGTGGTACATTAAGGCTGTGCTTTAAAAAAAAACACAGTGGTCTAAAATTCCGTGTTTTTGCAACATATTTAAACATGAGCACAAGTGCTACTGTGTAGACTGAGAAAGCACTTCTCAAACATTACTCCTCAACTCATCCAAGTTAAATTAGCCTCTGAATTCCTTCACTAGAACACGGTGAAATCATTTTACTTCATGTACAGTAGTGTCTTTGATGTAGTACTATAGTTATGTCAACCGTGCTGCCCTACAACAGGTTTCTCTTCCACCAAGATTGAGCTCAGAGTCTGTCGCCTCTGCTTCTCTGTATGACTCAGTGTCCCGCCCAGTGGCTGTTAGCGCACATTGCTTCTAACTACCACTCGAAGGGCATGATTTCCTGATTTAGCCTGCTAGCGTTGCTATCACAGCTACACTGGAGCTATCAGTCTCTTTCATAGAGGCACATTCAAATCGGCCTGGTGCTGAAGTGCTGAACGGAGGGCTGCTATGCTAACAGAGATAGCTGTTAACTCATTCACTGACAAATACAATGTCTCTGTATGATAGGCAATGTGATCCCCTTTTAAAACCTGCATGAAAGGCTGTAGAGAGAAATGCTGTCTATTAGCTGCGCACAGATGCAGTCATATTTTCCCCCAATCTTGATGTATGTTATCTTTTTTTTTAAGGAGTCACATCGATCAGAGCACGGAGTCACAGACCAGGAGCTAGTCGAACCCTTCAACGTAAGCCATTACAATTCCTCCACTCACTTGTCAACGGATACAAATACTTATTTCAGAATTTTACTCAGAATTGTACTTAGATATTTTACTCACATGGATGATACAAAGGCTCTGACACTTTTTAATATAGCCTACATATCACCACCACTTTGATTAAAGCTTTCACTATTTTACCTACATTTCTGTCATAATAATAAGTAAGGGTGTTTTACGTAAACTTACTGCAATGTGTACAGTTTTATTTCGGCTGTTGCTACACCTCTGTGCACCCCTTAGCTGAGAATCTGTATCACTTGCACAACAGCTATGGTACTGGTGTTAGTATAATGGACTTCACGTTTCTTGCTTAGCGAGTACCACTTCCTCCTGATTCGGCTCACACAGAGGCTCAAACCCAGGATCTCTTTTTTGCTAGCACATGTGACCGCCCTCCCAAAGCGTCTTACCAGTCGCGCCACGCAAACAGCTAGCTATTCGGTGGCGCAAGTGGAGACACTTCAGGCTGAGGAGTACGTTTTACATATCCCCATGTAAGCAAACATGGACACCCTCAACTCAGTATCTCTTTGTGTGTGCAGTTGCATCATCTGGCATCATAACTTCCAAGATCATTTCTATGTAAACCTTCTGAAGACACAGACAAAAAAAACAATAATGTTTTGCACTTTGTCAATGTCACTCCTCATTCCTGTAGTCACATGCACTTTAATGAAAGATTTCCACTGCAGTCGTGGGATAGTGAACCAATCAAAAGTGGATTGAAGTGTAGCCTTTTCCCCGTAACCCAATCAGCATTGTGTATGCATGAGTCACTCCCACACCCTGCCCTTACATGGCAAGGAGGACTGGCCAAGATCTACAGATGGATATAAAGGCTGCTAGTACAGAGACAACAGAACCGCAATACCAAGACTACTACTACTACTACTACTACTACTACTACTACTACTACTACTACTACAGAACCAAAACTACCAATACTACTACTACTACTACTACTACTACTACTACTACTACTACTACTACTACTACTACTACTACTACTACTACAGAACCACAACTACCAAGACTACTATTACAGAACCATAAGGAGGGAAACAGCTACCGACTTGACTCAGGTAAGATTCGATTACTAATTATAATTTTAGATTCAATGTCCATTGATTTAATCTATCTAGCACAATAACATCTATTGTTGGTCACAATTTCAGATCGAATAGTGCTAGCTGTAGATCGCACTGATATCAAAAGACGTAATCCCTTCCAATGATTGCATAAGAAATGGTACATTCATCAATACTCTGGGAAGACTATTTATTTAACTAACATTTCCATCTGTGTGGCATATATGCTATTTTAAACGACTCATAATTTTCTGCTTGTTAAAAATAAGGGGTATAATGTTGTGTGCCAATGTTGTAGAGAGTCAACCGATGTTCAAAGAGAAGACTGTAATCTGTCCTTCAGCTTTATGACAGTTAGCTCACTGTATCTTAAATTCAAGATGCATCTGCAGAATGTGCGCACACACTAAAAAGTTTGCAAAAGATTGACAAGGCTGCTTTGTGAATATTCTGAATACAAGTTCAAGCAAATGGCCCCACATAAATTCAAATTCAATAAAGTTGGCACTACTTGCAAACATGAGCGATGTACATACTAAAATACTCTCTTCTCTCTCTAGGACTACAGTGTGCAGCAGCAGCCATGGACAAGGAGACAGTGCTCATAATCCTAAACGGCATAGAGAAAGTCTCCTCCTTTGCCTCCACCATAAACCCACTCTTCAACATAATCACCACAGTGGTGAAGGTGACAAAGGGCCTTGTCGCCAAAGACCTCACCCAAGACCTGGACGCCCAACAATTCGGCCGCATCCATGCCAAACTGGAAACCATCTCCAAGACAAACCAGCAGATTCTGAAGCAGATTCCCCTGGACGAGGTCATTGAGAAGTACAGCAAGTATGAAGAGTATATCAAGCACCAGTACACTGCCCTCAACATCATGGTGGAGCAGATTGAAAAAGACCCTGAAGGAAGAGAGGGCTACATGGTAGAGTTCCAGAGGGTCTATGAGAGAGACAAGAGTACCCTTGCTCTGAACACATACTACAGCGGGGTCATAGAAGAGGAGAAAACTTTTGAACAAAGGGGTTTGCTGGAGGTGTACCTAGAGGCCCTCCACAAGGAAGAACGAGGCGAAATGGAGAAAAAGTGCTCCCAACTGGCTAATGTCTTTCGAATGGGCCTGATGACACTAATGGCATATACGGTGGTCACAGAGGATGATGAGGATGAAGTCAGGGATAAATGGGCCCCCAGGGTGAAGGCTATTCAGGCCAAGATGGATGAGGCGCTGGCCCAGTGTGAGGGGAACTGATCCTCATCCACTCCTAGGGTTGGGTGGGCATATGAGGGCTTTAAAGGGATACTTCTGGATTTTGGCAATTTATCTACTTCACCAGAGTCAGATGAACTTGTGGGTACAATTTTAATGTCTCTGTGTCCAGTATGAAGGAAGTTAGAGGTAGTTTTGTGAGTCAATGCTAACTAGCATTAGCGCAATGACTGGAAGTCTGAGTATCTGCAAGTCATCTGACTCTGGGGAAGTAGATAAAGGGCCTCATTGCCAAAATCCAGAAGTATCCCTTTAAGGTTAAAAGCTGTTTGGAGACTAAACTAGTCCTCTTCCCTCAATTTAAAAAGAAAAGTAATTTCCTTTTGGGTGGTGGGCAATCTTCTTTGTCAATGAATGCAATTGATTAAATATAGATTTTATAGTATTTTGCTATGAGCAGTGTTGCACTTCAGCCCTCATGTTTTCTATTTCCCACTGCCAACGCTGTCATGTTTACTTTGAGAAATGAGTCTGAATGCGTGTTTTATGATAACCTTGTATATCGTTGTTTTTTAAGTGTACTTTTACTTCTTGTCTTTTTCTAAATAAATGCTTTTTTGCACTTGTTATTAATTGTTATTCATTTTTATGCTCTTAGATGGAATTATGTAAGTAGACCAATGGTGTTAAAATATAGTCCACTTTATTAGGTTCAAAACATATACACAGAGAATGTTGACTTTGTATAACTCAAAGCGTACACCATACAGTGTCAACTATAAGAGTTAAAAATGTACTCTGATGGAGTTGATTTTCAACAGTGTTGGCCAGTGTTCATTTCCAACTATTTACAGAGTTACAGAAACTCTGTGAAAGTGTTAGGTAAAAAGCTAACACTTTCAAAAGTGTAACATTAACTCTGTGCAGTGTGGGACAATATATATACTTTTTTAGTGTTAAATGTAACACTATTAGAGTTTAAAACTTGCCCTTTTTTTATTTTAAAGAATTTGTCAATAGATTGCTCTACTCTCTCTTTCTCTTTCTCTTAGGCTCCTTTCTCTATCAGAAGCTACCATCCTCCCCAACCCTTTCAAGCACTACCTGGTTTTGACTTCTGTGTCGTGACCCCCTGCGTGCCATCATGTCGGAGATGGAGATTGTGGAAGACCGGGCCAAGCTGAAACAGGGCCTGGTGAAGGTGCTGCAGTGTGTTGCCACCATCTCTTCTGCTGCGGCTGTGGTCAACCCGATCTTCGGCGTGGCCGGCTCTCTAATCCGAGTGGTGCTGCACCACGTGGACGATGAGGACATCCAGACGCTGAAGCGCGAGTTTGGCTCTGTCAACCGTGCCCTGGACAAGCTGTCCCAGCAGAACCACAGCGCCCTGCTACAGATCAAGAAGGAGACGCTGGACGGCCAGTACTGCCGTGTGGAGGAGAACCTGCGCAATCAGTTCCGCAAGTTCATGGAGATGGTGGAGGCGCGGCCCGTGCACTGCGAGCGCAAGAAGGAGGACTTTGAGGAGAGCTACTCCAACGACCTGGGAGACCAGAACCTGCACACACTCTACGAGGGCGTGGTGGGCAAGCCCAAGCTGTTCAGCCGGCCCATCCTGGAGGTGTACCTGAAGCACTCGCAGGGCGACCGCCGCACCATGGAGAACCTGTGCACGCGCCTCACATACCTCTTCTGCATCGGCCTGATTGCCCTCATGGGTTATGCCGCCGTCATCGGAGACGACGAGGAGGGTATCAGCGACGAGTGGACCGAGAAGATGGAGCACGTGCAGGAGAGGATGCAAGAGGCCCTCCAGAAGTGCAAGTGAAGAGGAGAAGGAGGTGTAGAGGCTGCTCCTCTGCTACTTGTCCTCCATACGTAGGACTTTCTCCACATTCCCTCTATGACCTAGGATCCCCCATCCTTCCTTCCATCACTTATCTCCTTACTCCAGGACAGCTGTGTATACAACTCAACCAGTTAATTGACTCTGAATGTAGATCACAGGAGGTTGGTGGCACCTTAACTGGGGAGAACGGGCTCATGATAATAACTGGAGCGGAATTAGAGGAATGGTATCAAATACATCAATCACATAGTTTCCAGGTGTTTGATGCCATTCCATATGCTCCGTTCCGGCCATTATTATGAGCCTCAGCAGCCTCCTGTGATGTGGATTAATTTTTCTTTACTGTTGGTATCTATGAGTTAGAGGTAAGTAGATTGAATGAAAACAGTTAGTGATTTGCCTCATTCACAGCAGTAGTCAATTAACAGACCTATATAATATATACGTGAATGTTGATATGGAAACCTGCATACACAGTGGTCTGACGATCAACCTTTGGACTGGCTCTCAATTAAATGTAACTATGCCATTCCTGTCTTCTAAAGAGTAAGAGAGAGTGGTTTTAATGTCTGACAATATTCAGCACTTAAAAAAATATTTTGCCTTGCCTAGAAATTCGCTGGTGAATTAGAGGGAGATAGAGAGAACAGGCTCATTCTGTTGCATGAATGTAAGATTCACCATAATGGGTATCTATTTGAACATATATATATATACTCCATGCAAGTCCAATAGTGCCACTGATGCAAACTAGCACTTTCAGTAAAAAACATTATCTATACTGTGGCCACTATTAACAGAACAGGCCAATTACAGTTGAAGTCGGAAGTTTACATACACCTTAGCCAAATACATTTAAACTCAATTTTTCACAATTCCTGACATTTAATCCTAGTACAAATTCCCTGTCTTAGGTCAGTTAGGATCACCACTTTATTTTAAGAATGTGAAATGTCAAAATAATAGTAGAGAGAATTATTTATTTCAGCTTTTATTTATTTCATCACATTCCCTGTGGGTCAGAAGTTTACATACACTCAATTGGTATTTGGTAGCATTACCTTTAAATTGTTTAACTTGGGTCAAACCTTTCGGGTAGCCTTCCACAAGCTTCCCACAATAAGTTGGGTGAATTTTGGCCCATTCCTCCTGACAGAGCTGGTGTAACTGAGTCAGGTTTGTAGGCCTCCTTGCTCGCACGCTTTTTCAGTTCTGCCCACAAATGTTCTATAGGATTGAGGTCAGGGCTTTGTGATAGCCACTCCAATACCTTGACTTTGTTGTCTTTAAGCCATTTTGCCACAACTTTGGAAGTATGCTTGGGGTCATTGTCCATTTGGAAGACCCATTTGTGACCAAGCTTTAACTTACATTTACATTTTAGTCATATAGCAGGGTTATTGGCACAATGCTCTTAACCACTAAGCTACCTGACTGATGTCTTGAGATGTTGCTTCATTATATCCACATAATTTTCCTTCCTCATGATGCCATCTATTTTGTGAAGTGCACCAGTCCCTACTGCAGCAAAGCACCCCCACAGCCTGATGCTGCCAACCCTGTGCTTCACAGTTGGGATGGTTTTCTTCGGCTTGCAAGCAACCCCCTTTTTCCTCCAAACATACCGATGGTCATTATGGCCAAACAGTTCTATTTTTGTTTCATTAGACCAGAGGACATTTCTCCAAAAAGTACGATCTTTGTCCCCATGTACAGTTGCAAACCGTAGTCTGGCTTTTTTATGGCGGTTTTGGAGCAGTGGCTTCTTCCTTGCTGAGCGGCCTTTCAGGTTATGTCGATATAGGACTCGTTTTACTGTGGATATAGATAATTTTTTACCTGTTTCCTCCAGCATCTTCACAAGGTCCTTTGCTGTTGTTCTGGGATTGATTTGCACTTTTCGCACCAAAGTATATTAATCTCTAGGAGACAGAACGCGTCTCCTTCCTGAGCGGTATGACAGCTGCGTCGTCCCATGGTGTTTATACTTGTGTACTATTGTTTGTACAGATGAACGTGGTACCTTCAGGCATTTGGAAATTGCTCCCAAGGATGAACCAGACTTGTGGAGGTCCACCATTTTTTTTCTGAGGTCTTGGCTGATTTCTTTTGGTTGTCCCATGATGTCAAGCAAAGAGGCACTGAGTTTGAAGATAGGCCTTGAATTACATCCACAGGTACACCTCCAATTGACTCAAATGATGTCAATTAGCCTATCAGAAGCTTCTAAAGCCATGACATCATTTTCTGAAATTTTCCAAGCTGTTTAAAGGCACAGTCAACTTAGTGTATGTAAACTTCTGACCCACTGGAATTTTGATACAGTGAATTATAAATGAAATAATCTGTCTGTAAAGAATTTTTGGAAGAATTACTTGTGTCATGCACAAAGTAGATGTCCTAACCGTCTTGCCAAAACTATAGTTTGTTAATAAGAAATGTGTGGAATGGTTGAAAAACAAGTTTTAATGACTCCAACCTAAGTGTATGTAAACTTCCGACTTCAACTGTAAATACAAAAGAAAACTTACTTTACAGTGGGTTAATTAGAAGGGTATTACTTTACTTATTACCTTAGGTAATTTGTAACTATATATCTGCACCTAAATTAACTATTATTTACCATTTAAGTGGAAATAGCTTTAAAGAAGTATTGATAAATAATGCACTGTAAAATCGAATTTAACCCAAATCTAACTGAAAACAAATATCCAAAGTTATCTAAGAATGGATGTATGACGGGGATTATATAGTTAATGCCACACACACACACAACACTAGCATGATGTTGCTTCCATAATTATTCCACAAAAACACTAGACTGTCTGTCAAAGCGCTTTGGCCCGGATAATGAAGTCAGTGGAATGATAATCATACTGTAACTAACACTAAACACTTGTAGCCTGTTCAATTTAATACCAAAACAGGGCTACTATACTGCCAAAAACACTACTCTTTCCGTTTCAACCATATTGTATGGTGTTTCCATTTGTTTTCATGAACACACTACATTATGGTGGGTGTGATGTAAGCCAACCAAGTGCAGTGACAACACTAAACTATACGTGACAACTCATTACACTAACCACACAACAAAACAAAAGGTCAAAGTATACATGTATACATTAGCTTTAAGTGCTTCCTCTCTTATGTATTCTCTTGTATCTCAGATAAATTAATGTTTGTTTTTACTAAGGGTGCGTTCGTAAATTCACTCTGGCCATCTACTCTGATTTCAGAGCATTCTTGTCTGAGTGTCAGAGCACAGAATAACTGATTCATTTACGAACGCGCAACACCCGTTGAATATGACCGGTGTCAGTAAACGTCTCCAAAAAAAAACATAATTAAATTGTTGCCAGCAGCACAGTTATAGTCACCAACGCTCTAGACAACATGAAAACAGCCTAACTAGCTCTGCTAGGGCAAGTAAAATGGTCAGAGTGAGGTGTTCTCTCACTCTGACCACTTCCAGTTTGTGTCTGGAAGTAGCTAGCCAACTTTAGCCAGTTAGCTTGGGTGCTTGTCTGCCGTTGTGAGGTCAGAACGCTCAGATTAACCCTATTCCTCGGCCAGAGCGAAATGCTCTGAATTTACAAACGGAGAATCTGACAACGCTCTGAATATACGAAGGCCCAGAGCGCACTCTGGCACTCCAGAGTGAATTTACGAACACACCCTAAGTAATTTGATTTCTGGGGAATTGTCTTTGCTCTGTGCCCCTCTTTCTTTTCACTTAATGTATTATATTATTTTCATATTTTGAAGCAATTTACACCAAAAGTGAGGTAAAAGATAATAAATGACTAAAATATATTATGGGATGTTTTGGGGATTTTATATATCTTAATTTTCCATAGTAGTTTTTATTTTGATCAGTATCCTCTCATAACTGACCAACAGTGTCTCCTCTTACACTGTGGTCCACGTTCCGTGTCTCCTCTTACACTGTGGTCCACGTTCCGTGTCCCCTTACTAAGTCTTTGCCTAAGAAAGGGTTCACAAAGTTATGTTCTCTACTTCATTTGTTCTTGTGCTCTAAAGCACTGCAGTTTGTTTTGATCTCTTCTGTGCTATTAACCCCATTACTCAGATTTCCAGTGTTATTGATGCCATTTCTATGCTCACCGATCCAAGAGAGGTCTCTGATTCATAACCCTATATTCAATGGAATGGCTATTCTGTGGTACCAGTCCCTGTCTCTCATATTGTTACATCCGAGATGTATGGCTGTTAAATAGTTATAATTCTGCACTGTTAAAATGAATAGATGGAAATATATTTACCTCTTTAGGGCTTTCTGAAAATATGTGCTCCTCATCTAAACGTCATAGCCTTTTTATTGTTATGTTGTTCTTTGTTGCCTGGATGTGCTATGCAGCACTATCAATAAAGATTGAACATTAAATATCACTTTTATTTGGTTGATTTTGTGCATTAAAATATATTGAGGCATTCACAATAGTATCATCATTTTAACTTGGTTTATCTCAAAATGATGAGGGGCAATACATACAGTCAGGTCCATAATTATTGGCACACTTGATAAAAAAAGACTATACAATAAATAATGCAATTCGGAAAAGGCTCAGTGTAGTTATCCTCGCAATGGGAGGGTGCTAGAGTATTGAAAACAGGGGTGCCAATAATTTTTTTACCCTATCTTTTGAGACTTGTTAAACAAAATCTATTTTTCTGAGAAATTGTATTAGTATAAAATAACACTAATTTACACCGTTTTTTGAGCATGCAACAGAAAGTCTACACCCTCTTGAACCTTTTTCACGTTTCACATTTTGCTGCCTGAAAATTACATCAAAAAAGGGATTAAATTGGATTTTTTCCCCTACAGATCTACACAACCTACTCCACATTTTCAAAGTGAAAGAAGGTTATAGAAATGTTTCTAAACGAATAAAAACTAAACTGAAATATCATAATTGGATAAGTCTCCACCCCCTTGAATTAATACTTGGTGGAAGTCCTTTGGCAGCCATTACAGCTGTGAATCATTTGGAATAAGATTCCATCAACTTTGCACAACTCTTAAGGTAACATATATCCATTGTTTTTGTCAAAATTGCTCAAGCTCTGAGACTGAGACTAGACCACTCAGGAACACCTCTTGGAAAGCCATTCTGGTGTGTCTTTGGCATCAAAATGTGTGTAATTGTCTCGCTGAAAAATCAAACTCTATCCCAGGGTTAGGTTTTCAGAAGACTGAGGTGGGTTTTCCTCTAACCTTTTACCTGGGCTTTGCCCCTTCCATATTTATTTTGCTCCTGACATACTCCCCAGTCCCTATCGATGACAAGCATACCCATAATGTGATGCTGCCACCAAAATGTAGTTTAGAATTTAAGCCAAAAAGTTAATTTATTTGCTGTTTTGTCTTGCAGTATTACTTAACAGCCTTGTTGCAAACAGAATGGATGATTTGGAGTGGATTTTTTAGCACAGGCTTCTTTCTTTTCACTTTGTCATACAGGCCAGTAATATGGACTGAATGTAATGTTGTTGATCCCTTTGTATTTTCAAATATTGTGGTGGCAGCATCATGTTATGGGTATGCTTGTCACTGGCAGGGCCTTTGGAGTTTGTTAGGATCAAAATAAATATGAAAGAAGCAAAGACCAGGTAAAAGTTATAGGAAAACTCACTTGTCTTTTGAAAACCTAACCCTGGGATTTTATTTTTCTGCAGGACAATTACACACATTTGAATGTAAAATACACATTATCCGTATTATTATTATTATTATTATTATTATTATTTATTTTTTTGTAGGTTGTGTAGATCTGTAGGAAATAAAGTTCAAGGGCATGTAGACTTTCTTTATGCAACGTAGCTCAGTATTTGTATTATTTCTTTTATTCAGTCTTTTTTTGCTAATCTTTTCAAGGATACCAATCATTATGGACCTGACTGTATCTGAGACATTGAAAAAGGTAGGAACTGAGAATTGAGAAGTCCATGCAGGGACGGACTGGGACCAGAATTAAGTATGAACATTTCTAACACTGGCCCATTTTCTTCCCCCAAGACCAAAATTATTAGCCAAATAATTTTGTGAAACAAAAAATTATATCTAGCATTTGCCCAACCTGCTCTATGGCCAGTCTGCCCCTGAGTCCATGGCCCAATCCAAAATGGACCCCTAGACCCTATGCACTTGCGGAGATCTGAGAGGATTTGATTCGTATAAGCATTATGGTGAAACTTAAATTTAGCCTATCAGAGGGCAAGGTGGAGCTATTACCATATTGATTGCACATGTCTAATATTATCAGATCTCCACAAGTGCATAGAGTGTAGGGTCTAGGGGTCCTTTAGGGATTGGGCCCATGTGTCGCATGAAGCCAATTGGGTAGTGGCTGTAGTACATGGCTCTCCATCCCTGTTCCTGGAGAGCTACCTTCCTCACTCCAACCCTAATCTAGCACACCTAATTCTAATAATTAGCTGGTTGATAAACTGAACCAGGTTATTTACAACTGGGTTGGAGCGAAAACCTACAGGAGGCTAGCTCTCCAGGAACAGGGTAGGAGAACCCTGCTGTAGCATAATTTCATACCTCTAGGTGTCAGCATAGACTTGGAATCCTGATAAGTAAACATTTGGTAACACTGCTACTGTAGGCTCCCACACATGATGTGAATTTAATACCTAATGATGAAGTGCATTTTAACATTTGCTATTTGCTGTCATAACTCATAAGTAGTTAAGACATCCTTACAATAAATCACTAGAATGTACAGTTGAAGTCGGAAGTTTACATACACCTTAGCCAAATACATTTAAACTCAGTTTTTCACAATTCCTAACATTTAATCCTAGTAAGAATTCCCTGTTTTAGGTCATTTAGGATCACCACTTTATTTTAAGAATGTGAAATATCAGAATAATAGTAGAGAGAATGATTTATTTCATCTATTATTTCTTTCATCACATTCCCTGTGGGTCAGAAGTTTACATACACTCAATTAGTATTTGGTAGCATTGCCTTTAAATTGTTTAACTTGGGTCAAACGTTTCGGGTAGCCTTCCACAAGCTTCCCACAATAAGTTGGGTGAATTTTGGCCCATTCCTCCTGACAGAGCTGGTGTAACTGAGTCAGGTTTGTAGGCCTCCTTGCTCGCACACACTTTTTCAGTTCTGCCCACAAATTTTGAGGTCAGGGCTTTGTGATGGCCACTCCAATATATTGACTTTGTTGTCCTTAAGTAATTTTGCCACAACTTTGGAAGTATGCTTGGGGTCATTGTCCATTTGGAAGACCCATTTGTGACCAAGCTTTAACTTACATTTACATTTTACCTTTCGGTTACTGGCACAACGCTCTTAACCACTAAGCTACCTGACTGATGTCTTGAGATGTTGCTTCAATATATCCACATAATTTTCCTTCCTCATGATGCCATCTATTTTGTGAAGTGCACCAGTCCCTCCTGCAGCAAAGCACCCCCACAGCATGATGCTGCCACCCCCGTGCTTCACGGTTGGGATGGTTTTCTTCGGCTTGCAAGCAACCCCCTTTTTCCTCCAAACATACCGATGGTCATTATGGCCAAACAGTTCTATTTTTGTTTCATTAGACCAGAGGACATTTCTCCAAAAAGTACGATCTTTGTCCCCATGTGCAGTTGCAAACCGTAGTCTGGCTTTTTTATGGCGGTTTTGGAGCAGTGGCTTCTTCCTTGCTGAGCGGCCTTTCAGGTTATGTCGATATAGGACTTGTTTTACTGTGGATATAGATAATTTTGTACCTGTTTCCTCCAGCATCTTCACAAGGTCCATTGCTGTTGTTCTGGGATTGATTTGCACTTTTCGCACCAAAGTACGTTAATCTCTAGGAGACAGAACGCGTCTCCTTCCTGAGCAGTATGACGGCTGCGTGGTCCCATATCAAATCAAATCAAATCAAATTTTATTGGTCACATGCGCCGAATACAACAGGTGCAGACATTACAGTGAAATGCTTACTTACAGCCCTTAACCAACAGTGCATTTATTTTAAACAAAAAAGTAAGAATAAAACAACAACAAAAAAGTGTTGAGAAAAAAAGAGCAGAAGTAAAATAAAGTGACAGTAGGGAGGCTATATATACAGTAAAATAAAGTGACAGTAGGGAGGCTATATATACAGGGGGGTACCGTTGCATAGTCAATGTGCGGGGGCACCGGCTAGTGTTTATACTTGCGTACTATTGTTTGTACAGATGAACGTGGTACCTTCAGGCATTTGGAAATTGCTCCCAAGGATGAACCAGACTTGTGGAGGTCTACAAATTTTTTTCTGAGGTCTTGGCTGATTTCTTTTGATTTCCCATGATGTCAAGCAAAGAGGCACTGAGTTTGAAAGTAGGCCTTGAAATACATCCACAAGTACACCTCCAATTGACTCAAATTATGTAAATTAGCCTATCGGAAGCTTCTAAAGCCATGACATCATTTTCTGGAATTTTGACAGACTTGTGATTCACATACACACACACACTGCCTCTTTGTTAAACCGCTCAAGGACAAACTGTGTCTGGGGTTGCTGACTCGAGACAAGTTGTGGAGATAACAACTAATGCCTGGCAACAGTGAAGCGCCAAGGGGCTGGGACCAGCCTGTGCGCCAACGATAGGCTGAGTAAATCTAAACCACGCTCAGACTCTACTCTGATAGGCCTGCTTGGAGCAGGAACTATCTCTGTCAGAGTATTTAAAGAAGAACTTATAACAATGGCTCAGTTCTCTGACTGCCCTGCGTGGTTTTTCAGTGGGCCCGTATATACGAACATCATATTTACCAATTCAAGTGTTTGCATTAATTAAAATACTAGTCTATTTTAGAAGACGTGTATTGACCTCTTTTTGTTCCTATACCAGATTTGAATTGACGCAACTTGACAGACTGTCCCCATAAGAGAACCGTTTGAAGAACCCTTTTTGTTTCCAGGTAGAACCCTTTTGGGTTCCATGTAGGGTTCTACATGGAACCCAAAAGGGTTCTCCTATGGGGACAGGCGAAGAACCCTTTTGGAACCCTTTTTTCTATTTTAGTGGATACCAAACTGTATTAGAAAATCTATGTATAGGCCTATGGGTCGTTTTGATAAGCCTCATGGTGGGCCTAAATGAAAAATACATGAATTTGGGAAAATATATTACTATGAGAGTAGGCCTACTCAAAAGTCTACTTTTGTTTTAGGCCACTTCACTGTTAAAGTGACATCTAGACAGCGCACACAGCTATAGGCTACGCCTCTGTGGTATTCCCCCATGCCAGCCAGAAAAACAGGTTTCCCGCCACATCCCCCTCCCCTGAGTCGGTGGACCAAAACTGAAATGTATTAAGACCAGTAGACCTACTGTCTGAGACATAAGATATTGTCTTACCTGCATAACTTCATGACGTGTTGGAAGCACTTGTTTCATGTGCAGTTGGCCAATATGTGCAGCTCCCACACCTTTATGCATCAGTCAGAAGTCATCTTTTGAGACTGGCGGCTGCATGCTTCGAAGACACCGAAAAATATGTTGTTGTTTTTTTCAAATTAAATGGCAACTAAATGCCGTTAATTTCAATTGTGTTGTGTAATCCGTTTCATAACATTTCAATGAATAGAAAGGTCTAATTGTGCATTAACCAAATCTTTAAGCAGATTATAATGATTAATAAATAGTGATTTAAGTAATGGTTTCTGTTCATGCTGGAATGGGGAGTAGCTCGTGAGGCGAGGCGCGCGCGCACCATGTCTACGGCGCGCATACACAGAGAGAGAGAGAGAGAGAGAGCAGAGAGAGAGAGAATAAAACTGATGCAGTTAATTGTTTTAGACACTGAAGTTGTTTCAATTCATTGTAAAAGCTGTAAAAATTGACCAACATCATCAATGTAATTTGACTGTCATATAGGCCAATACAATATTATAGGCACAATATGGCACAATATTATTTTGATTATTGAGGTCAAAAGCTTCAAACAGTCATGCACATTCTCATTGTATACACGACTTCATTAATTGGATTTCAGTAAGTAAACCCCTGAATACAATGCTGGTTAGACAAAAAAGATTAGTCTAGAAAATATTGTATGTGCTATAGGTAGCACATAAAAGCTTTCCCTGTAGGGGAGATGCGCTCCGGTAAACGGTATCGACGTCTCACCCATCGATCAATGTCTTAACTGCTAGAACATGTTACACTATCACACATTTATACAAACGTGATGTACTTACCGAGAATACACAATGACTCTCACGCAAAGTGCGCAATAGTATCTTCCAAGATCTTCAGCCTATACTTGAGAATCAGTGAAAATGACAGTCACAGTCACATCTATCTTTCCCTCTCTCATAAGAGCTTACCAAATTCCTCTTCATGTAAGCACTGGCGGTTGAGACAGCCGAGAGGGAATGCAAAAATATTCCACCGCATAGTGTGCGCTCCAAAAATATTCCACCGCATAGTGTGCGCACCTCTCTCTCTCTCTCTCTCTCTCTCTCTCTCTCTCTCTCTCTCTCTCTCTCTCTCTCTCTCTCTCTCTCTCGCTCTCTCCCTCTTTGTCTCTACATGTCAATCTGCAGCTATTAAATGCGTGGCGGTGAATCCTCCTCTCTATTTGGACCTCTCCTCAACATCACAGTGAAAAGAGAGCCGTGGGAAAACGCTAAAAAAATTCTTAACTGCAGCTGTTGGGGCTGATCGGGCGTGAAGGACAAGTCGAGCTACTATCAGGTAAAGAAACGCTGTGCTGTTGTATGAGAGGAATGGGTTTCTCAAACAACAAGACAGGCGTAAAGACTGCAAGGTTTGCCCAATGTTACTCATCGGACTTAGCTGATGCGTGCGTAAATGTAACCATACAGTGCGTCTCCATCATACATGGGCATGAGTGAAAACCCTGAATTATTCTATTATTCTACCGACCCAACTGCAATAGTTATTAATTGCAGTTGGAGTATTACAAATGTAGAAGTAAAGTTTGTATCAAAATTTGCTATAAATTGTTATTCTTAATTTTTTTCAAACATTGGAAATTACAACACAAGCAGTTGGCAAAAATATAATTTAAATATATCCCAATAAAACACATCTAATTGGTGTTTATTTATTTAGGCTTGGTTAATTGGACATCATGTATTTGAAAATGACGTAGTGTCTGTATGACGGTCCATCCTCTACGGATTGTGGTCTGACCAAGGACGCAATAATTTAGCCTATTAGAGGTTGCAGACAATGGATGAAAGGGGATTTATTGTATATATTGCTTGGGCTTGGTCGGTTCTGAAACCAAATTAGGCATAAACAGACCCAGTGAAGGGCTGCTCACACCTCTGTCTATTTTAGTCCTTTTATGAAATGATAAATGTATTATCCCCTTTTGGCTTTAGATTGTCATTTATTTTACATGCAAATGTTGCATCTCATTCAATATTATACAGATTGTTACCTGTGACCTTGACAATATCAGACATATAAAAATGTAGCTCTTGTATACAAGCATTTCTAAAACTTGTCTGTAAATAGTGGCATAGTAGCATTCCAGGCCAGTGACTACACTTGCTGCCTGCACTTTATTGATTTTTAAATATGATATTCTATGTATTTATTTTTACTGACTGTCAATCATTAAAGGGGCAATCAGCAGTAGAAACTATAACAAAACACACCCCACCGCTGTAATGTTTGTAACGTAAACAGAGCTATGGATGTAACAAAATCATAAACAGAGCTATGGATGTAAGGACTGACCATCCATGATATAAAAATTATAGTTTTAACCATATTTTGAGTGTTTGATTACGTTTACTTTGTTGACAAATATTGGAGTAAAACAAGCTTATATTTTGGGTTCTGATACTGTACGATAGTTGAACTAAGCTCATGAGGCATTTATAAGTTATATTCATCAAGAATCAATGGGTATATATCGCTACTTTATAAGTCCAAAAATGTATGTAGGAACTGCTGATTACCCCTTTAAGATTTAATAGTGATGTGGCCTTTAAATGTGTGTTTTGGTCTGTAACAAGGTTCTCAATCTTATTTGTAAATGTCCAATAGCGATATTGGAATTGATAATTTTATCTGTGTTACTCTGGAGGGAAAACTCACACACCGCGCCCCCATAAGGGGTTGAATGTCAACTGTTATTATAGGGTATTCAACCACTTTATTTGAGAGCAATGTGCAGCTTTTCCCTCCAGATTGTGAGCATGATTTCTGAAGACCGGCACACCTATGCCAAGCATTGACACATAGTTCAACTTTCGTATTTATTCTCTCTCTAGAGCATGGCAAGTCCTCTGGAGAAGGTGGTGGCCCAGAAGAAAGAGGCCATCGAGGCTGTGATGGAGAGTTTTGAGCGAGGGGCTGAGGTGTTGGCCAGCGCAGTAGGGGAGCTCTTCCCTCTCTGCGAGGCAGCCGCCCCTGTCCTACGACTAGCCCTGGACAACGTGCAGAGCAAAGAGGTCTTCTATGTCAAAGAGCAGTTCCTGGCCGTGAGGAACAAGCTGGACTTACTGTCCACCCAGCTGGAGGACATTGACTGTGAGATTAAGAAGGGCCGGCTGGATTCCCAGTACTTCTCGGTGGAGGAGAACATCAGGAACCAGTTCCGAAAGTACATGGACATTCTGGAGGCCAAGTCACAGTTTCGGGAGGTCAAGACGAGGTTGTTTCTGGAACACTTCTCCAAGACCGGAGGGGAGAAGAACCTGTATGTGCTGTATGATGCTCTGATGGGAACCAACAGCTTTGGGGAGTCCATCTTAGAGGTGGTTGAGAGGTAAAGTGTTCTTAACCATGCTAAATGGGCCTTTATGCACCTGTGGTGCATTGTGGTTGTTGAGTATATTAGTTTGAGAACACTTGTGGCATTAATTTGAACTGTTTACTTGTGATCATGGTAAATAGTGGTTGCTTCTCCATCTGTGTCAGGTATGAGGCGAGAAACAGGCGCATACTGGAGGACTTCTGTGTCAGGATGAAGGAGCTCTTCTGCCTGGGCCTGATTGCCCTGCTGGGCCACTGTGCCCTCACCAAGGGCCCCGATGAGGAGCAGGAAACCATCCATGACTGGAGCAGCAAAATTGAGAAAGTGGAATCAAAGATGAAGGCATGCATCGAAGTCTGCGTAGCAGCCTTCCCTGAACAGGCCTGCCTTGACGCCCAGCGTCTTCTCCAGGAAAAAGATGAACGCAATCTTCAGGACACGGCTCAGGAAGTACAGGAATTCCTCACCAGGAAGTACGACTGGGTGAGCTGGTCGGTCCGAGTGGTTAACCACTCTGGCAGCAGCTATCGGAACTGGCGTGCCGGGGACCACTTCCAACACATGGCTGGTCAGAACTGGTTCGAGGTGTTGCAGGTGAACGATACCAACCTGGTGGTTTCCTACAGCACCAGACCCCAACCGGTGCCCCTCGACTGCATCCGGCAACTGATGGAGGGGCCGGGGAAGAAGGGCGGTGCCCAGGCCGTGGTGGAGGTCCTGGAGAAGCAGCTGGCGGGGTTCGTGGTGCATGCTGTCAGTCGCCACAAGGAGAGCGAGGCCACCTGGAGCTTCCCTGAGGACTGCCACTACTGGGAGAGGCACAAGAACGTGGCGCTGTGCGTACACTCAGAGTGATGCTGATAGAGGTGCAACAAGTCAGACAAATAGGGATCATTTATGTAATCAACCAGAGGGGTTATTCTAAATTCTGAATTGACCACCTCAAAGAGGATGTGTGGGGAATTATAGTAAATGGTGATGAGGTTTTGTGAATTCGCCATGTAGTTTGTGCTAGTCATTACGTAATACTATGCACTGTGTATAGCAAGAAGCTTTGGTGGCAATTAGATTCACTGTATATAAATCTGAATGTATTGCTAATTTGAGGCAGTGTTACCATAGCCAAGTGTTTGCAGAGTATTTAATGAACTATATATGCATTTTATTATAAGTGACTAACCCCTACCATAGCGTATGACCACATTTTACTCAATACTCTCTCATAGTTAAATAGCTTAACTCAATGCATCTTACCCTACTGCCAAATACTCAGTTGTTGTGAGGAATAACCTTGCTGGCCATAATTCCAAAGAGATGATTTTGCTGAGATTGCAACTGCTGAGCTGTGCTCTCATTTTGTCTCTCTACGACACAGGCTGGCCTACATTACACTGAAAGAGAGCATAGAAGCTGATTTGCCGACCGTGAAAACAACTTGGCACTCAGTGTTCTCTACTGTGCCTTGTCTTCACAATACACTCAAACCCTTGCTTCTGAACCCATATCAAGCATTCTGCAGTAGCAGAACTTTAATGGTATTACCTCCCGAGCTGTGCCTATTTGTGAACAGATTATTTATGCCAGTTGTTACAGCATGGATGTGAAGTGATGTTTAATTGACTAATCTTTCTAATTCGCACTAATTCAGTCATAATAAAAACAGCATCCAAATTCTACATTAGTCATTATGCTTTATGACAATAAACGGTAACACATCAGCTGTTATTGGATGTATACTGTATATGAGTGTGTCTTGCCTGTCTTGTGTAAACATGTTGACGTCTATTGCCATTAAAGCAAGCTAGTGCACCCACACTCAACGGGGCCCCTACTAATTGAATTGATATTTGCACATAAGTCAGCATTTCCTGACCACAGCTTTGATTTGATAGTCTATGAATTACATTTGGCTGCGCTAATGTCCTGTAGACGAGCTCCAAAGCGCATGGATCAGCATGATGGAATCACACATTAGCCGTGTTGGAGGTGGAGAGCGGTGGAGACGGCCATCATTTCTGGGCCGGTGGAGTAGCTATATGGTTCTGGCAGGGCTTTAGCCTCAGTGCTACGCTATCGTAAATCAAGCCTGTCAGAATTCATCGAGCACAGTCTGTAATATACAGTGCAGTAGGAAATATACCTTTTTTAATTGTCCCCTTGTCTCCCATGCACCCTCTCTTAATGTGTCTATGGGATATGTGAGGAAAACATGGGTTATGAGATTTCTTATTGTTCACTAGGGTGGCTTAATAGGGTAACATTGCTTCTCTCTGAAGATCGAGTTTCATAGTCAAGGGTATGAGTTCAATAAGAAGGGTCTCATTGATCATACATTTACCACCATTGAAAAACAGGTGGTGTCTTGAAAAGTGATAGAATGCTGCAGACCAATGGGTGTGTCAAATAGTCACCATGAAAGAGCACTTCTCTTCAAACACACAACAAAACCTGTCCTGCAGACTACTGGTGAAATGCATCATCACAACAGGAAAAACAATGCCACAAAGTTGAATTCTATTGCCACATTTTCCCCAGGAGGACTCTGTGACAATCACCATTGAGTAGATTGGACACGAAATCCATCATGTTGTTTGCTCAGAATGGCTGAGTCCCCTAATGTTAGGAGACATTAACGAACAATCAGCAACAGGTTTTTTGGACTTAATATTTTAACCTGCTTAGGCATTCTAATAAACCCTATCTAGTAGATCTAAAGGCTTGTTTGGAGACATGTTCTTCTCCGACCAGCCACATCTACCCGTCTCCAGGAAGAGATAGCAGCCCATATCAATATTTCATAAACAAATGAGTGATTTGATGGAGGACAGCATCAGAGTGGCCCTGGAGGGTCTGGATCAATGGTAGGATGGCTCTGCCCGGCTGTTTCTGCCAATCCCAGCCCAGGATAATGTTATTACCCATCAGTCCGAGTGGACCATCGACCAGCCCGCTGCTCTTTAAGTTGGCTAATCCGATAAAAAGCATTAAAACATTTGTTCAGTGACACACAGCAGCAGGTTCAGCCCAGCACTCAGGATCGACTCTGTAAAAGGTCTCTCTCCTGGCTGGAGGATCTGTATTTAGAGGTTGGGGCTGTAGTCTTGTGAGTGTTCAGCTACGCACTTCTCTAGGAGTAGTGGTACAGTATATGGGACTCTATGAAATGGTGTATGTAATGTCTGTAGAACACATCTTTATGGTGAAATACCTTTGCGAAAGTGTTTCCAGTGAATACAAAACGTGTTTTTGCCATCTGCACTGCCTCAAACAGTTCCCTGATGTTCCGCAACACCTCTGCTCTCCTCTCATGCCCTCAGTGTTCTCCACTCAAGGCCCCATGAAGTGTGTGTTAGCAATACAGCAGTTAGTAGTACAGACTAGACCTCCCCCAAAGCAGCAGGTCATACACCAAGTCAGCAGCCAAGAATCTCAGCAGATTTGTCTGTGTCCTCTCTCTCTCTCTCTCACACACACACACACGCTCTCTCGCTCACTATTTCTCTTCACATGCCAAGCTGCATACATTAAATGCATGGTCGTGATTCATCCTCTCTTTTTGGACCTCTCCTCAACATCACAGTGAAGAGAGAGCTGTGGGAACATCTTTGAAAACCTCTCTCTCTCTCTCTCTCTCTCTCTCTCTCTCTCTCTCTCTCTCTCAACGCACAGGAAGTAATAGTTAGGAATCTACGTAGAATCCCCATCTAAACAATTCACGTCATAACTGTCTGTTTGGCTTCCTAATTAGACAGTAGACTTTCAGCGAAATTGTCACGTGTGCAGTAGAGAAGCAGCTTCAACCTCAGTCTGGGTGGTTCCCTCTAGCAGGACTACAAATAGTCCCCCAGGCTTGCTGTTATTTGTCTGTCCACAAAACCATTAGCGAATTAAAGTTGTAATCTGTATATTGATCTGAACAACTGAGTGCACTCTGTAAAACATGTGCTCTCTCTGTTCTCTCTCTCCTCACTCTCTTACATACACATATACTTACTGTATGTATAACCAGTCACTCCAGAACTTCAGCATTGATCAAATCCAATACATATTCTTCAAATTGTCTGAATTTCTTACCTGGTCGTTTGAGACTGACACCATAGCAAGTTCCATGTGTGCAACTTGAATGGTGTAAAATTGTCTGTCTGTAAAACAAATACAAATTCTGGATCACAACAGTGGTACAAGTATTACTGTATCTCACTATTTAGCGGACTTTGGTGGACACTCATGGTTACAATATGTGGTCTCTCTGTTAAGCGCTGTGGCACTCCTCTCTTCCTATGAATGGTATTAGTTGTTTGGCTGGCGGAGTGGGCCTGTGTGTGGAAGACTGGGGTCCACAGCAGGGGGCCATGGCCAATGACACTGGAACAATGAGGCATGTGAAGGAATCACGTGACTGTCTAGCTGACCACCTACCCCACTCAAATACTGATGAGGCCAGATTCTAAAGAGAGCTACACTGCCTCACTGGGTTGTGTGAAACTCAATCAAGCAAATAGATCTCATAATATGATTTGAGAAACAATAGACAATATATTCTGGTTACAATGAAACAGATTATTGGAATGTGGCTGTTGTCCACATTTTCTAACAGTGCTCCTACCTGCGTGCATCAGATACATTTTAATGTATGAGCCACTCTGCTGAAACTTACAGTAAAAGTCAATCCTGAAATTAGAGGCCAAAAACATATGCTTAAACAAGATTCACGACAGTCAGAGTAATTTCAAATTTAATTTGCATAAAGTCTGAAGGTGGTTCGCTTGGTTTGTAGGGGCAAGGATGACCTTTGGGGTGAATTTGTCTGCAATCAATAAGCTGCCCTATCCCAGCCTCTGAACCTTTATCTGTTTCCTCTGATCTAGCCCGAGTTTGTATCGATCCGTGGGACTGACTGATGGCCTGGGCCTGTCTCTGTGATGGAGACTCAGACAAGCATCCCTCACCACTAGGGCGGATGTGTGCATACAGATCAGTGGCTTCCCACTTGGCACTGACGTCAATTCAACGTCTATTCTACATTGGTTCAATGTAATTTCATTGAAATGGCGTGGAAACAACGTTGATTCAACCAGTGTGTGCCCAGTGGGTTATGAGTAACCAGATGGGTAAAAGTTCAGTTAGAGCACAGCATTTATGGATGATTAGCCTACTGTACATAACAACAGATGACAAAGAGGGAAAGGGAGAGTGAGAAATTGTATTTGTTAGTGACGTTAATCATTATCAAATAGTTCATTGCAATAGCAGCATTTGTTTGGATGTTAAATTAGGAGAAGAGTCATTGATGTGAGTAACCAGTCTTGACACTGGTGTTGCAGCAATTAACATTTACCAACAGATGGCAGTAACGTGCCATCTTACACCCATAACGTCTTCCCTTTTATGAAATAGGACAGGAGATGTCAATTCACTAACAAAACAAACCTAGTAATAATATCCAACATGAACAGTTTAGTTTTTTTCCAGGTATAAAATAAACAACACATTTTGATAGTCTTCACTTTTCCCATTTCTTTCTTTTTTCTTTTTCTTTTTTAATAATCTGTCAGTAATCCTCTAGTAATATTATTGACAGATTAATCCACCCTACAGATTAAATATTTTAGATGGCTTGGACAGCCACCCGCAGCATGAAAAGACAGTGGTCTTTTCTGTGAGGACTGCGGGATCACGCACAGGCCTGTCACTTGACTGTCTGAGGGGAGTATTGATGGGCGAGGGAGCGGGCGTCCTGTGATCCCCTGGCTCTTTGCCAAGTGCCTCAGGCCCCACGTGACTTGCTGGGGTTCCGTCCTTTGTCACGCGACCCCTATGACCATCAGCGTTCTGAGTAGGTGCTGGCTCAGCAACCCGAAGGTCAACCCTGTTACGACGGTACAGTGATCCATTCACTTCGACCAAGTAGGAGCGTGGTGCAACTTTTTGCACACAGGATCTGAGTGTCCAGAGGCCCATCCGGTCCCCTGGTAGTGTTTTCATCCGCACCGCTTTACCCACCCTGAGATCAGGTAAGTCCGTTGCTGATTTGTTACCTATCTTGACAAAGCTTCTCCAGCACGTCTGTCACCACACAGGACTCCAAGAGAGTGTTGGCTACTGGCAGATCTGCTTTTAAGCGCTGTGCCATGAGGTGCTGGGCCGTGCTACTATTCATGCGTTCCATTGAACTGCAGGACAAGGGTTCCAAAAAGGTTACGGTTCCATAGAACAGCAGAAAATGGATCAGCAGCATGACCAGGTGGACTGGGGACCGGGACAGCCAGGAGTCGTCAGGCCAGGTAGTGCTGAGGCATGGTCCTAGGGCTCAGTCCTCTGGAAAGGGAGAGAGAGATGGGAGCATACATAAGATCACACAGGACATCAAATAAGACAGGAGAATTATACCAGATAGGACAGGCTGATCCTTACCCCGGCACATAGACTATTGCAGCATAGATACTGGAGACTGAGACAGGGGGGTCGGGGACACTGTGGCCCTGTCCGACGATACTGCCGGACACGGCCAACCAGGCTGAATATAAGCCCACCCACCTTGCCAAAGCACAGCCCCCACACCACTACAGGGATATCAACAGACCACCAACTTACTACCCTGAGACAAGGCTGAGTATAGCCCACAAAGATCTCCCCCACCGCACGGGCACGAGGGAGTGCAAAAACGGACAGGAAGATCACGTCAGTGACTCAACCCACTCAAGTCGAGTATAGCAAAAATAGCCTGGCACGACGTGATGCACCCCTCCTAAGGACGGTATGGGAGAGCACCCCTTTAACAGGGTCCATGGCAGATAATCCCAGCGGGGAAGAGGGGAGCCTGCCAGGCAGAGGCAGCAAGGGTGGTTCATCGCTCCAATGCCTTGCCGTTCACCTTCGCACCCCTGGGCCAGACTACACTCAATCATAGGACCTACTGAAGAGATGAGTCTTCAGTAAAGACTTAAAGGTCAAGACCGAGTACGCGTCTCTCACATGGATCGGCAGATCATTCCATAAAGATTATAGGAACAATGAGGAGGCCTGTGTCTTGTGACCATAGCGTACGTGTAGGTATGTACGGCAGGACCAAATCGAAGACATCGGTAGGAGCAAGTCCATGTAATGCTTTGTAGATTAGCAGTAAAACCTTGAAATCAGCCCTAGGCTTAACAGGAGACCAGAGGCTAGCACTGGAATAATATGATCAAATTGAGATCAGAGTACAGAGTAATGCCGAAGTCCTTCTCAGTCTTATTTGAGACGACTGTACAACCCCCCCAAAAAAAGTATGTACAGGATTTGTTCTTTTCACTCTGTCATTTAGGTTAGTATTGTGGAGTAACTACAATGTTGTTGATCATCCTCAGTTGTCTCATATCAAAACCATTAAACTCTGTAACTGTTTTAAAATCACCATTGTGAAATCCTTGAGCAGATTCCTTGCTCTCCGGCAACTGAATTAGGAAGGACACCTGTATCCTTGTAGTGACTTGGTGTATTGATACAACATCCAAAGCCTAATTAATAACTTCACCATGCTCAAAGGGATATTCAGCGTCTGCTTTTAAAATGTTTACCCATCTACCAATCAGTGCCCTTCTACGCGAGGCATTGAAAACCTCCCTGGTCTTTGTGGTTGAATCTGTGCTTGAAATTCACTACTCGATTGAGGGACTTTACAGATACTTTTATGTGTTGGGTACAGTGATGGGGTAGTCATTTAAAATCATGTTAACCACTATTATTGAACATGGAATGAGTTCATGCAACTTAATATGTGATTTGTTATGCAAATTTTTACTCCTGAACTTATTTAGACTTGCCATAACAATGGGAATTAATACTTATTGACTCAAGACATTTTAGCTTTAAAATGTGTATTAATAAAAAATTCAAGATTCTACTAAAAAAGTACTGTGTGTAGATCAGTGACACAATTTAACAAATCTTAATTTAGTTAATTTTAAATTCAGGCTTTAACACAACACACTGTGGAAAAAGTAAAAGGGGGTGAATACTTTCTGAAGGCACTGTAGATAGAGGCCAAGGTCAGAAAGATCAAGTGTGGTCAATAGCATTGTGGAAGTGGAAGACTTCCTCAATGCTGTTGACCACATTTAATCTTTCTGACCTTCAAAATGTTAAGACACAACCGTTTTTTGATAAGTATTCATTTAAGAAAATGTACTTGCCACTCTCCGAGGGTGTCTCAGGGGAGTGGGATATGCAAAACAATATATACATTTTTACTAAGAGTGTGGAATAAGTGATCTAATAACTAAGCAGCTCTCAGTATACCATGCCATGAAGTGATATTACAATTATCTTCCAATGGGAGTTCTCATGTCCGGGATGACAGGTGCAAAGTCCGCAAACAGTAATAACTTTTGTTTGAATAACCATCCCTCATTCCAAGTAACTCAACAATACACTGTGGTCATGTGGATTAAAGGAAGGTTTACTTTTATATGAACAGCAAACAGTTATTACCTATAACTGCATTTTCATGTGTTTGTCAAATTGTATTTTTTTTGTTTAGTCTCAGTCTTTTAGTAAATGACTGTATAATCTTTCTAAATTGCCTGGAAATGAAATACCAGTGAAGTGAGTGGCAAACAATAATCCAAAAACTGGACTACTGTGCCAATCAGGGTGTAGTGTGAAATCCACACACCTCTCATCATGACATGAAAGACTTCCAGTTGTCCCTCACCCAACCATATTCAGGACAAACACATTATAGACCAAGGACATCATGTCTATCAACATTATGCAAAAAGGTGTCTATTTCTTGCCCAAACACAGCCAACCATCAGTATTACCCACCTCTGGCAAAATGGTACGTGCTGGTTTCGATTAGACACCGTTTTTTCCCCCAGTGAACTAAAGTGAAAAAAATAAAAAATAAATGAAAAAAAGTGACATCTTGTTGCAAGGAGGAAACACTATGCAGTGCCTTCAGAAAGTATTCATACCCCTTGAGTTATTCCATATTTTGTTGTGTTACAGCCTGAATTCAAAATGGTTTAATATATTTTTTTCCACCCAACTACACAAAATACCCCACAAAGACAAAATAAAAAAAAGTTTTTAGAAATGTTTGCACATTTATTGACATTAAAATACAGAAATATCTCATTTACATAAGTATTCAAACCCCTAAATCAATAATTTGTAGAAGCACCTTTGGTGGTGATTACAACTTGGATTATTTTTGGGTACACTATAAGAGCTTTGCACACTTGGATTGTACAATATTTGCCCATGATTCTTTTTAGAATTCTTCAAGCTCTGTAAAAATTATTGTTGATCATTGCTAGACAGCCATTTTCAAGTCTTGCCATAGAGTTTGAAGCTAATTTAACTCAAAATTGTAACTATGCCACTAAGGAACATTCAATGTCGTCTTGGTAAGCAACTCCAGTGCAGATGTGGCCTTGTGTTTTAGGTTATTGTCCTGCTGAAAGGTCAATTCGTCTCCCAATGACAGTTGGAAAGCAGACTGAAGCAGGTTTTCCTCTAGAATTTAGCCTGTGTTTATAGCTGTATTCCGTTTATTTTTATCCTAATAAACTCCCTAGTCCTCTTCAATGACAAGCATACCCATAACATGATGCAGCCATCCCCATGCCTGAAAATATGAAGGGTTGTACTCAGCGATGTGTTGGATTTGCCTCAAACATAACACTGTACTTAGGACAATAAGTTATTTATTTGTCAAATGTTTTGCAGTATTACTTGCAAAAAAGTGTTGCAAATAGGATTCATGTTTTTGGAATATTTTTTATTCTGTACAGTCTTCGTTCTTTTCACTCTGTCATTTAGGTTAGTATTGTGGAGTAACTACAATGTTGTTGATCATCCTCAGTTGTCTCATATCACAACCATTAAACTCTGTAACTGTTTAAAAATCACCATTGGCGTCAGGTGAAATCCTTGAGCAGATTCCTTGCTCTGCTGCAACTGAATTAGGAAGGACACCTGTATCCTTGTAGTGACTTGGTGTATTGATACAACATCCAAAGCCTAATTAATAACTTCACCATGCTCAAAGGGATATTCAGCGTCTGCTTTTAAAATGTTTACCCATCTACCAATCAGTGCCCTTCTACACGAGGCATTGAAAACCTCCCTGGTCTTTGTGGTTGAATCTGTGCTTGAAATTCACTACTCGATTGAGGGACTTTACAGATAATTTTATGTGTTGGGTACAGTGATGGGGTAGTCATTCAAAATCATGTTAACCACTATTATTGAACATGGAATGAGTTCATGCAACTTAATATGTGATTTGTTATGCACATTTTTACTCCTGAACTTATTTAGGCTTGCCATAACAATGGGAATTAATACTTATTGACTCAATACATTTTAGCTTTAAAATGTGTATTAATAAAAAATCCAAGATTCTACTAAAAAAGTACTGTGTGTAGATCAGTGACACAAAATCTCAATTTAGTTAATTTTAAATTCTGGCTTTAACACAACAAACTGTGGAAAAAGTAAATTGGGGTGAATACTTTCTGAAAGCACTGTAGCTAGAGTCCCAGGTCAGAAAGATCAAGTGTGGTTAGTAGCATTGAGGAAGTGGAAGACTTCCTCAATGCTGTTGACCACATTTAATCTTTCTGACGTATAAAATGTTAAGACACAACCGTTTTTTGATAAGCATTCATTTAAGGAAATGTACTTGCCACTCTCCGAGGGTGTCTCAGGGGAGTGGGATATGCAAAACAATATATACCTTTTTTTCTAAGAGTGTGGCAAGAGTGTACCTTTTTTTCTAAGAGTGATCTAATAACTAAGCAGCTCTCAGTATACCATGCCATGAAGTGATATTACAATTATTTTCCAATGGGAGTTGCTCATGTCCGGGATGACAGGTGCAAAGTCCTTTTAACAGTAATAACTTATTGTTTGAATAACCATCCCTCATTCCAAGTAACTCAACAATACACTGTGGTCATGTGGATTAAAGGAAGGTTTCCTTTTATATAAACAGCAAACAGTTATTACCTATAACTGCATTTTCATGTGTTTGTCAAATTGTATTTTCTTGTTTAGTCTCAGTCTTTTAGTAAATGACTGTATAATCTTTCTAAATTGCCTGGAAATGAAATACCAGTGAAGTGAGTGGCAAACAATAATCCAAAAACTGGACTACTGTGCCAATCAGGGTGTAGTGTGAAATCCACACACCTCTCATCATGACATGAAAGACTCTTCCAGTTGTCCCTCACCCAACCATTTTCAGGACAAACACATTATAGACCAAGGACATCATGTATTATCTTTCTAAATTGCGTTTACATACGTTCCTCCATTCATTGCCCAGTATGATTCCTGGCTTGTTAAAACATAATGTACTCTCTGTTGTTATGACAAGAACACGCTAGCTGTTCATTACGAATATGTTTAATTACTTACACTATAAGGTGCCGAGCTGGGAGGAGGTCGTCGAGTAAGTTTGGCGTCGGGTAAGTTTGGCTTTATACATAGCTTGGGCTTTGTCGAGTAAGGCTTAAACTATGTATTTAGATTGTAGTTAGGTATTGTAGGTAGGTATCGTGGGTTGTTGTAGGTAGTTGTTGTATGTAATTATTGTAGGTTAGTATTGTATTCGGCGATGCCGGGTGTAGCACGAAGCTAGCTAGCTAGCTAACTCACCACCTGGACTAGCTGGCGAGTAGCTATTAGCAACGGTATAGTTGTTTCACGCCTGAGAGTGCCTGTAATTACGCCAGCTGGCTGCCTACAATGATTACATACAATAACTGCCTACCATTCAGCTGTTTTCTAACCTAATTGTCTGAACCGTTAACGTTAGGTAGCAAGTGGCTACTGTGCTTGAAAATTAGCAAGCTTGTTGCAACCTGGATAGCTACTTGTAAACAATAGCTGGAACGACCCGAGCGAACAGACGCGAACTGGCTGAGTCAATTCAGTGGCTAGCTTTGCACTTGGCTAGCTAACAGTAGCTGCTAGGGTAAGTCATAACCTACACTTGTGTTTTGTTTTTTACATATTGATAGCCCGAGTCGCTCAAGGAATTCGGGACATGGGTGACTAGTTAACGTTAGTTTGGCTCTCTCTGTGTGTTCGTGCCGTGAAAGGAGGGGTTCTTCTTTGTCTGAAAGCAATGGCTAGCTAGTTTGCTAACTATTCTAGCTAACTAACTGGCTGAATGACGACGGACTCGCTCAAGCTGTCGGGACTAACCCACAACGTTAGACACAGACACGAACGATCTGCTTGTGTGTTGATACACTGGTGGTTGTTGTGGCTGAGTATTGGCGCTAAACCCTGCTGCTGGAGACCGGCATGCTAACTGGCTGTGGCGTCTTATGACGAGGTGCCCGGACGTTTTTCACGGAATAATACTGCACCTAGTTAGCTAGCTGAATAAACTAGGTTAGTCTATTCCTAGAAAACATTGAACCGCTGTAGTTTACAACAATTATAGTTTCTGAGGTGGAAGTTGGGAGAGTTATATTTGGGAGTTGTGGGTGAGGGAGGCCCCGCTCTCTCCTTTCCCAGATGTTTAGTTCATTTTATTCCGATCTCCTCTGCATTATTGTAGCCATCTGCTGCAGCCTGTCAACTATGCCTCTGCCTATCCCTGTTCTCTCCTCTCCGCACAGGCTACACAAACGCCTCACACCGCGTGGCTGCTGCCTCTCTAACCTGGTGGTCCCTGCACGCACGACCCACGTGGAGTTCCAGGTCTCAGGCAGCCTCTGGAACTGCCGTTCTGCTGCCAACAAGGCAGACTTCATCCCAGCCTATGCTACCCTCCAGTCCCTCGACTTCTTGGCGCTGACGGAAACATGGATTACCACTGAAAACACTGCTACTCCTGCTGCTCTCTCCTCGTCTGACCATGTGTTCTCGCATACCCCGAGAGCATCTGGTCAGCGGGGTGGTGGCACAGGAATCCTCATCTCTCCCAAGTGGACATTCTCAATTTTTCCCCTGACCCATCTGTCTATCTCCATTTAAGCTTAATATCCTTGTCATCTATCGCCCTCCAGGATCCCTTGGAGAGTTCATCAATGAGCTTGACGCCTTGATAAGTTCCTTTCCTGAGGATGGCTCACCCCTCACAGTTCTGGGGGATTTCAACCTCCCTACGTCTACATTTGACTCATTTCTCTCTGCCTCCTTCTTTCCACTCCTCTCCTCTTTTGACCTCACCCTCTCACCGTCCCCACCTACTCACAAGGCAGGCAATACGCTTGACCTCATCTTTACTAGATGCTGTTCTTCTACTAATCTCACTGCAACTCCCCTCCAAGTCTCCGACCACTACTTTGTATCCTTTTCTCGCTCCCTCTCCTCCAACACTACTCACTCTGCCCCTACACAGATGGTAATGCGCCGTCGCAACCTTCGCTCTCTCTCTCCCGCTACTCTCTCCTCTTCCATCCTATCATCTCTTCCCTCTGCTCAATCCTTCTCCCTCCAATCTCCTGATTCTGCCTCCTCAACCCTCCTCTCCTCCCTTTCTGCATCCTTTGACTCTCTATGTCCCCTATCCTCCCGGCCGGCTCGGTCCTCCCCTCCAGCTCCGTGGCTTGATGACTCATTGCGAGCTCACAGAACAGAGCTCCGGGCAGCTGAGCGGAAATGGAAGAAAACTAGACTCCCTGCAGACCTGGCATCTTTTCACTCCCTCCTCTCTACATTTTCTTCATCTGTTTCTGCTGCTAAGGCCACTTTCTACCACTCTAAATTCCAAGCATCCGCCTCTAACCCTAAGAAGCTCTTTGCCACATTCTCCTCCCTGCTGAATCACCCCCCCCACCCTCTCTGTGGATGACTTCGTCAACCATTTTGAAAAGAAGGTTGACCACATCCGATCCTCGTTTGTTAAGTCAAATGACACTGCTGGTCCTGCTCACACTGCCCTACCCTATGCTTTGACTTCTTTCTCCCCTCTCTCTCCAGATAAAATCTTGCGACTTGTGACGGCAGGCCGCCCAACAACCTGCCCGCTTGACCCTATCCCCTCCTCTCTTCTCCAGACCATCTCCGGTGACCTTCTCCCTTACCTCACCTCGCTGATCAACTCATCCTTGACCGCTGGCTATGTCCCTTCCGTCTTCAAGAGAGCGAGAGTTGCACCCCTTCTCAAAAAACCAACACTCGATCCCTCCGATGTCAACAACTACAGACCAGTATCCCTTCTTTCTTTTCTCTCCAAAACTATTGAGCGTGCCGTCTTTAGCCAACTCTCTTGCTATCTCTCTCAGAATGTCCTTCTTGATCCAAACCAGTCAGGTTTCAAGACTGGTCATTCAACTGAGACTGCTCTTCTCTGTGTCACAGAGGCTCTCCGCACTGCTAAAGCTAACTCTCTCTCCTCTGCTCTTGTCCTTCTAGACCTGTCTGCTGCCTTTGATACTGTGAACCATCAGATCCTCCTCTCCACCCTCTCCAAGCTGGGCATCTCCGGCGCGGCTCACTCTTGGATTGCGTCCTACCTGACCGGTCGCTCCTACCAAGTGGCGTGGCGAGAAGCTGTCTCCGCACCACGTGCTCTCACCACTGGTGTCCCCCAGGGCTCAGTTCTAGGCCCTCTCCTATTCTCGCTATACACCAAGTCACTTGGCTCTGTCATATCCTCACATGGCCTCTCCTATCATTGCTACGCTGACGACACACAACTAATCTTCTCCTTTCCCCCTTCTGATAACCAGGTGGCAAATCGCATCTCTGCATGTCTGGCAGACATATCAGTATGGATGACGGATCACCACCTCAAGCTGAACCTCGGCAAGACGGAGCTGCTCTTCCTCCCGGGGAAGGACTGCCCGTTCCATGATCTCGCCATCACGGTTGACAACTCCGTTGTGTCCTCCTCCCAGATTGCGAAGAGCCTTGGCGTGACCCTGGACAACACCCTGTCGTTCTCCGCTAACATCAAGGCGGTGACCCGATCCTGTAGGTTCATGCTCTACAACATTCGAAGAGTACGACCCTGCCTTACACAGGAAGCGGCACAGGTCCTAATCCAGGAAGTTGTCATCTCCCGTCTGGATTACTGCAACTCGCTGTAGGCTGGGCTCCCTGCCTGTGCCATTAAACCCCTACAACTCATCCAGAATGCCGCAGCCCGTCTGGTGTTCAACCTTCCCAAGTTCTCTCACGTCACCCCGCTCCTCCGCACACTCCACTGGCTTCCAGTTGAAGCTCGCATCTGCTACAAGACCATGGTGCTTGCCTACGGAGCTGTGAGGGGAACGGCACCTCCGTACCTTCAGGCTCTGATCAGTCCCTACACCCAAACGAGGGCACTGCGTTCATCCACCTCTGGCCTGCTGGCTCCCCTACCTCTGCGGAAGCATAGTTCCCGCTCAGCCCAGTCAAAACTGTTCGCTGCTCTGGCACCCCAATGGACCCCCCCAAAAAAAAATTACGCTGTTATTCAATTCAAAATGTATTGCCTATATATTTCAACTGCAAATGGCAAGCGCTGATGACTGAAAACATTGAAGCAGGAAAATGCTTGCCACAATGATTTTAGTCACACATTCTAATTTAGCTAGCTAGCTAACTAGCTAACAATCTTATCTCATCATGAATTAAGCAAATGGCCTGAATGATAGATCTGCACCAGCTAACTAAATAAGCACACTAACATAATAGGTCCAGATAGTAACAGTGTTATTTTTCTATGAAGGATTGATGGCTAGATAGAGCCTAACTACGCTGAACAAAAACATAAACGCAACATGTAAAGTTTTGGTCCCTAGCTTTATGAGCTGAAAAGCATGTTTCTCTCAGATTTGTTGCACAAATTTTGTTTACATCCCTGTTAGAGAGCATTTCTCCTTTGCCAAGATAATCATTCCACCTGACAGTTGTGGCATATCAAGATGCTGATTAAACAGCATGATCATTATGCAGGTGCATCTTGTGCTTGGGAAAATAAAAGGTCAATCTAAAATGTGCAGTTTTGTCACACAACCCAATGCCACAGATTGTCATAAGTTTGAGGGAGCGTGCAATTGTCATGCTAACTGCAGGAATGTCCACCAGACCTTTTGACAGAGAATGTAATGTTAGTTTTGCTACCATAAGCCAACTCCAACGTTGTTTTAGAGAAGTTGGCAGTATGTCCAACCGGCCTCACAACTGCTGACCATATGTATGGCATCGTGTGGGTGAGTGGTTTGTTGTTGCCAACGTTGTGAACAGAGTGCCCCATGGTGGCTGTCGGGTTATGGTATTGGCAGGTATAAGCTACAGACAACGAGTACAATTGCATTTTATCGATGGCAATTTGCATACAGAGAGATACCGTGACGAGATCCTGAGGCCCATTTTCGTGCCATTCATCCGGCGCCATCACCTCATGTTTCAGCATGATAATGCACAGCCCCATGTCACAATTCCTGGAAGCTGAACATTTCCTTGTTCTTCCATGGCCTGCATACTCACCAGACTTATCACCCATTGAGCATGTTTGGGATGCTCTGGATTGAGGTGTACGACAGTGTGTTCCAGTTCCCAAGGGAAGGCAGGCTTCCCCAAAAAATGTACCAAAAAAACAACAACACATTTTTATCTTTTGTCTCTGTGTTTCATAATTTTCCTTCAATTCGCAAAAGACTGAATGTATGTCACAGGAGAAAGCATCCGAGCGAGCGGAACAGCGCCCCTCTGTCTCTCTATCTGATGCTGTCTGGTCCAAATGAGTATGACATTGTTGCCTCTCGTAGCATTGAAGGCAAGGGAAGCCAGCGAATATTTGTAATTTTTCCATTGTTGTGCCCCTGGCCGGAGAATATGGTTGTTCGATATGTAGCTAGATGTAGAAGGCTAATGTTAACTAGCTAACGTTGCCAATGAATGGAAGTTAGGCTAGAGAGCAAGCGTTTTAGCCAGGTAGCCTAGGACAACAAAATATAAAAGTGTGTACTGTGGCTTCCCCAGTGATTTTACCCACGCACTGCTACTGCATATGGCAGCAAACAGAAGCATGTCAACATATCAACTTTCCCCACAGTAAAGTTTATGAAATGCTGTGCCATTATGCAGAATTTAAATTGTACAGCCTTTTAACTTGCAGGGATGGGCACTCTCAAATGTCTTAATTATAGGCTACCGCGACTTTCTCTGTTTCCTATTTGCATCATGTAAAATTATAGCCACTGTCAGTATCTACCATTGACAGGCCTAATAACAACACATATTCAACTGCCTATTTACTGTTAGTTCCATTTAGTTGGTATAGCCTACATTATCATTCCATTTAATTACATTGTTTTGTTTACCTTCATTTGCTTCCCTTGTAAATGCTTTCAGGGCCATGTGGTTGTTGTTGTGGTTAGAGACAGTTGATCATATTCAGAAAAAGACATGTACAGTAGGCTAATTAAATCGTTATGGAGCGGAGCGCAGATCAAGCCATAACAGTTTGAATTCGACGCATGGCGCAATATTTGGCTGTGTCATCACAGAGTTCCTTGGTTATTGCTGGAAATAGAGGATATAGGCTATTATTGTACACTATTCTCCCTATTATAATTCTATGTACACTAATCTTCCAACATTACCATGGGCTGAAGAACTCAATGTGGCAACTTTCAGAATGAATCAAACCACTGTATTTTTGATTCATCAATATATTTGAACCAGATTTTTTAAAATATGATTCATACATACTTTCCTAACCCTAAAATTCGCCTAAATAATCTACAAGATCAAACTATTTTTAGATCTAACAGTTTGTGTTGAAACTGAGATTAATATGAATATATGTAGATGTCTTTTGATGTATTCTAGTCTGTCAACAAAATTATAATTAAAGGTACACCGTATTTAAAGGGATGGCTTAAGATAAATGTACTGGAAACCCTGTATAATGAAAACTCCACAAGAAAATTTGTTGACCAGCAAGTGGGAGGGTTTTCAACACTTGATTTACATTTATTTAGAGCGCTCAAGGGAACCATGCCTGAAAAGCCCGTTATGCACCAACTACTGAGAAGTGAAGAGGAATTGTGTGTACAAGAAAGGTGCAAATTCCTAAGTCGGAAATAGGCCCTATGCACATAAAGTAATGAGAGAAACAATGTTAATTTCACCCACTTACTCACATTAAAGTTGTTGAACAGAAATATTCAGATGTTATGGGTCCTTTAAAGGGTTCTCCTATGGGAACAGCCGAAGAACCCTTTTAGATTCTAGATAACACCTTTTTTTGTAAGAGTGTATATCATACTCTATATTCTTCTCTTTCTTCTCTTCAGTGTTAACTGGACTGATTGGTCATATCAGACAGTGTGTGTCACGGTCAGAGCTGAAGCACAAAGACAGTGGGTAAGCTGTCTCCCATGGTGTGGATAAAGATACACAGAGGTCCTGTCACTGCTCTGGTCAGGTCTGTTACGGAATGACTCTGAGAGCAGTGCTGCTCCAGGGTGTATTTCACTCCCATTACCACGCCTCAATCCAAATGTCAGATAGCTTGCCTTCAATGCTAATGCATTTGCAAGGTTAAAAGACTTAGAAATGTCCCTTGTATTTGTTGTAAAGGGCTGCTTGGCTTTCCCTGTTTCTGCTCTATTGCAGGAACGCACACACACACAAACGCACACACAGACCCTGTGGGAAGGGCAGTGGGGTGTCCTTGCATGGGCAGTGTTTACAGGATGTTATCTGTCTCAGTGCCTGCCCCTCATCCCTCCGAATGGGTTCCCGTTGGAATGCAGAGAGGGGATGGAGGAGTTCCAAAGGGGGAGTGATGAGAGAGAGGAGAGAGAGAGAGACTACATATACATCCCAACACTAGGAGGCTGGAGCTCAGAGGCACAGCTGGACTGTTGGATAACTGGACTGCACCCCAACTGTATATTTTATTGGACTATTAGAGGTGAGTTTCTTCCTCTCTTCTTTATCTCTCTGGGCAGTTTGAATTACCATAAAGGGTGTCAAGTTTTGTTTACCCAGATTTTCTATTCTTTGACCCTTGGATTACGATTCTCAGAGTCAACTATTTTTGTTTTACATGTGAACACTTCACATATCCTAAACCAGGTGAATTTCTCAGTAAGTATTTGTCTTAATTTTTGTGAAGTGAATTCTACAAAAGAAAGCATACTATTTCATTGCAAATAAACCTGGTAAACACCTCACAGCCCTCACAAAACGAAGATAAGGATACAAACGATCCTACAGCCTTCTTAGACTCAACAACACTGAATCAACTATCAGCAGACAAAAAGTAATCACAAAAAAAGTAATCACAAAAAATACAAATACATTGTCTGATTGAATTTGCTTTAGAAGGGGGCACAAAACAGGGATGTTTTCTCTCCCCACTCCTGTTGGCACTGGCAATTTAACCGCTTGCAGCAAGAATTAGACAGGACCAAAACATAACAGGTGTCAGTATTGGTAAACATGAATCTAAACTAAACTTATTTGCTGATGATCTCCTAATATACCTGACTAATACTGAAAACTCAATGCCCCCCATTGTTAAGAATATTTTTTAGAATACTAGAAAATCTCAGCATATAAAATTTATGTGGAAATAATGGCAATTGGAAAAAAAAGAATAACTCATGATCAATAAATGTAATAATGCTTAATAAGTGACAACAAATAACAAATATATAAAGATAACTTTATCCCATTACTCAATAACACAAAAGCAGATCTAATCAAATGGAGCAATTGTCCCATAAATCTTACAGGTAGAATAAACCTCTTTAGAATGGCATAGCTCCCAAAGTTTTTATATTTATTTTTCGGTATTACCAATTATTCCACCGAACACATTCTTTAAAAAAGTATACTCGGTCATATCAGATTTTATATGGTCAAATAAAACGAATAGAATACAAAATAAAAGTTTACATCTGTGTCAAGGATGTAGTAGGTGGGTGTGGTGGTGGAATCAGGCGCAGGACGCAGAAGTATATTCCAAAGACTTTAGTGAAATACTCACAGTGCAAACACTAAATAGCCCGAAGGCGAAACTCCGCACGCAGGCGAAACAAAATACGCGCGCTCAAACAGGTGCGACGAAAACACTCCAAACTATGGAGGAACAGCTCAACCGAGCAAAATGCAAAAATACGTCTGGCAACAACCACGACAGTGAAAACAATAACACACAACACTAGACAAAACACAATGAGAACTTATAGGACACTAATTACACTAAACGAGAAACAGGTGTACAACAATCAGACAAAAGCAAACGAACATAGAAACATTCAACGGTGGCAGCTAGTATTCCGGAGACGACGAACGCCGAAGCCTGCCCGAGCAAGGAAGAGAGGCAGCCTCGGCCGAAACCGTGACAATCTGCCTAAGTCCAAGGATGGTTTTAACCTTCCACACTTGGAATTGTATCAACTCGCCACCCAAAGCTTTTACTTGTGACATGTTGTTAAAATGCGCTAAAGAGAAACAGTGGGTACATATTGAATATTTTCATGTGTCTTTTTATAAAGGATAAAGCTAAGAACATTAACAACTTAATTGTTAAGAACACTATAACAATATGTAAGAAAATATCCCTCCCTAAAACAAAGCCCTATGGAACAATCCTTGAATAGCTTTCCAGAATTCACTGATATATTGGGCAACATGGAAAACTAAAGGCATAGAAACCGTAAATGTCTTGGTAATGTCTTTTTTGATTTGTCTTTTTTCTTTATGTTGAATGTTGGGCATTAAGTCCCCGCCAACATCATGTCTAGTCCTGTGAAATGTTAAGTTGTCTCATATTTAGTTTGTCTAAAAATAGTGGGTGAATCAAATGCATTCTTATTAAAAACGTGTGGGCTAAAGATAGAAACAAAATAGCACAATTTAAAATGCCAGTATTACACACACTAGAATTATCTGGATACGGTGAGAAAATATTCACATCCCTTCACTTTTTTCAAATTTTTTGGTGTTACAGACTGAATGTAAAATTGATTAAATTGAGATTTTGTGTCACTGGCCTACACACAATACCCCATAATGTCAAACTGGAATTATGTAGTGTTTAACATGATTTTTGAATGACAAACATACAATTATCTGAACGGGTCCCTCAGTTGAGCAGTGAATTTCAACCACAGATTCAACCACAACGACCAGGCAAGTTTTCCAATGCCTCGCAAAGAAGGGCACCTATTGGTAGATGGGTAAAAAAAAAAAAAGAAGACATTTATTTTATTTTATTAAGATCCCCATTAGCCGGCGCCAATGGCGACAGCTAGTCTTAGTGGGGTCCGACACATAACGAAAAATACATTACAGATAAAATACTTTACAATTTGCATACATACAAAAAAACATGAACATGTAGTGTGTATGCATCTATCAGTTACACATACATGTCAGTACATACACAAAAGAAGTAGGTCACATGGGGGAGAGGCGGTGTGCCGTGAGGTTTTGTTTTATTTTTTAAAAACAGGTTTGCTGTTCACTTGCACTATATGAGATGGAACGCAGTACCATACAATAATGGCTCTGTATAACACTGTACGTTTCCATTAAACTGTGAAAAGACCCCTGGTTGCATGTCTGGTGGGGTAAGTGTGTGTGTCAGTGCTGCGTGTAAGTTGATTATGCAAACAATTTGGAATTTATAACACATTAATGTTTCGTATAAAAACAAGAAGCCAAGAAAGACTGGCATGCATAGCATTAATATTAGCCTTCTGATTACAATGAAGAGAAAGACGTGCCACTCTGTTCTGGGCCAGCTGCAGCTTAACTAGGTCCTTCATTGCGGCACTTGACAATATGACTAGACAATAATCAAGGTAAGCTAAAACTAGAGCCTGCTGGTCTTGCTTTCTGGAGTGTGGTGTCAAACAACTACAACATTGAATATCCCTTTGATCATGGTGAAGTTATTAATGACACTATGGATGGTGTATCAATACACCCAGTCACTACAAAGATACAGGCGTCCTTCCTAATTCAGTTGCCAGAGAGGTATGGAAACTGCTCAGGGATTTCACCATGAGGCCAATGGTGACTTTAAAACAGTTACATAGTTTAATGGTTGTCATAGGAGAAAACTGAGGATGGATCAACAACATTGTAGTTACTCCACAACACTAACCTATTTGACAGAATGAAAAGAAGGAAGCTTGTACAGAATATAAATATTCAAAAACATGCATCTTGTAATACTGCAAAATAATTGACAAAGCAATTAACTTTTTATCCTGAATACAAAGTGTTATGTTGGGGGAAATCCAACATAATACATCACTAAGGACCACTCATATTTTCAAGCATGGTGGTGGCTCTATCATTTTATAGGTATGCTTGTCATCGGCAAGGGAGTTTTTTAGAATAAAAAGAAACGGAATACAGATAAGCACACAGGCAAAATCCTAGAGGAAAACCCAGTTCAGTCTGCTTTCCATCAGACACTGGGATACAAATTCACTTTTTAGCAGGTCAATAACCTAAAATATAAGGCCAAATATACACTAGAGTTGCTTATCAAGACGACATTGAATATTTCTGAGTGGCCTACTTACAGTTTAAACTTAAATCGGCTTGAAAATGGCTGTCTAGCAATGATCAACAACCAACTTGACAGAGCTTGAAGAATTTAAAGAATATTGTACAATCCACGTGTGCAAAGCTCTTAGAGACGTACCCAGAAAGACTGAGCTGTCATTAACTTTGTCATGATGGGGTATTGTGTGAAGATGGGTAACAAAAAAAATAATATTGAATCTATTTTGAATTCAGGGGTATGAATACTTTCTGAAGGCACTTTAGGTCTGAGAAAGTATGACGTCATTAATGTTTGTTGAAATTATTTGTGTCACGGATTCTGCCGAGGCTGCTCCCCCTCCTGGTACGAGCAGGCGTCGGCGGTCGCCGTCCCCGGAGTACTAGCTGCCACCGATCTATGTTTCTGTGTGTGATTGATTTTGTCTGTCTGTCACACCTGTGTCCAATTGTGTACTGATCACCTGTCCTATAAGTTCTGTCTGTTTGCTTAGTAGGATTGTGTGTTGTTGTTTTACTGTCGTTCGTGTCGGAGCTACCTTTTGCATTTTGTTTTGTTTGGTGTTTAGTGTTTTACGCATTGTTGCGTAATTTTCCCTCGCCTTATCGTTTTGTCGAGGTCGTGTTCCTTTTTGGATTTATGTCTACTTGGGACTATTAAAGCTTTGTTGGACGTACCTCTGTGTCCTGCGCCTGACTCCTCCACCACATCCACATCGGTCCTTATGACAGAACAACACACCACAATGGAGTCAGCAGGAACAGCGGCGGCACCCGTATCACTCTTGGACCGGATCAATCACCAAGACACCATGATCCGGCACCTTGGGAGCGCCATGGACGAGGTAGCCAACAAGCTGCGCCCGTTGGTGACTCGAGAGGCACAGACGCCCTCTTACCACATCCCGTCACCAACGGCCAGTCCTCCTCTCTCAGCACCGGAACCCAGTGGTATTCGGCTCTCGCTCCCGAGGGCATATGACGGTTCTGCAGCCGGGTGTCAGGGATTTCTGCTACAGGTGGAACTTTACCTGGCTACTATACACCCGGCGCCCTCGGGATACGAGAGCGTCTCCGCCCTCATCTCCTGTCTATCCGGCAAGGCGTTGGAATGGGCCAACGCCGAATGGAGGGGAATAGACGCCGCAACCATCACCTACGCGGAGTTCTCCCGCCGCTTCAGGACTGTCTTTGATCATCCACCTGAGGGTAAAGCGGCGGGAGAGCGTCTGTTCCACCTCCGACAGGAGAAGAGGAGCGCCCAGGAGTTCGCACTGGAGTTCCGGACACTAGCAGCGGATGCGGGGTGGAATGAGAGGGCCCTCATCGACCACTACGGGTGTAGTCTACGAGAGGACGTTCGTCGTGAGCTGGCCTGCAGGGACACCAACTTGTCGTTTGACCAGTTGGTGGACATTTCCATCCGTCTAGACACCCTGCTGGCTACCCGCGGACGTCCCGAGTGGGGGTCGTCCATTCCGCCCTCCAGCACCTCCGATCCGATTCCTATGGAGATCGGGGGTGCTGGCGCTAGAGAGAGGAGGAGAGGGAACCCGAGGGGAGCCATCCCCTGCACCACCTGCGGTCGTGGAGGGCACACCGCGGCCAGGTGCTGGGGAGGGTCTCTTGGGAGAGGTGACAACAGGCCACGCACTGGGGAGTCATTTCAGGTGAGCAGGCGCCCCACTTACCCAGTGCTTTCTGTTGGTCACATGAGTATTCCTGTGAGATTTCCACAGGTGGCACCTCATTCCCAGCATAAGGCGCTAGTAGATTCAGGCGCTGCTGGGAACTTTATTGATCGGGCATTTTGTAGTAGGTTAAGGATTCCCCTTCGGCCGGTAGAAACTCAATTTCCTGTCCACACCTTAGACAGCCGGCCGTTGGGGTCGGGTCTGATCAGGGAGGTCACAGCACCACTGACGATGACAACGCAGGGGGGTCACGAGGAGATCATTCAGTTTTATCTGATTGACTCTCCTGCGTACCCTGTGGTGTTGGGACTTCCCTGGTTAAGTACCCATGATCCTACCATAGCGTGGCAACAGAGGGCTCTTATGGAGTGGTCTTCCCAGTGTGTAGGGAGATGTCTAGGTGTTTCCTTAGGGGCGACCTCGGTAGAGAGTCCGAACCAAGTGCCCGCACTGCGCATTCCCCCCTGAGTATGAGGATTTAGCACTGGCGTTTAGTAAATCGAGGGCAGCACGGCTACCTCCTCATAGACAGGGGGACTGTGCGATAAATCTCCAAACAGGAGCGGCTCTGCCACGGAGTCATGTGTATCCCCTGTCTCAAGAGGAGACAGCGGCTATGGAGACGTACATAGCCGAGTCCTTGGCACAGGGATGCATACGGCCTTCTACTTCCCCGGTCTCCTCGAGTTTCTTCTTTGTGAAGAAGAAGGATGGGGGATTGCGCCCGTGTATTGACTACCGTAGTCTCAATCAGATCACAGTTAAATACAGCTACCCACTTCCACTGATTGCGACGATGACGGAGTCATTCAGCGCGCGCGCTTCTTCACAAAGTTAGATCTCAGGAGCGCGTATAATCTGGTGCGCATTAGGGGGGGGGATGAATGGAAGACAGCATTTAGCACAACCTCGGGTCATTACGAGTATCTCGTCATGCCATACGGGTTAATGAATGCTCCTTCAGTCTTCCAATCCTTTGTTGACGAGATTTTCCGGGACATGCATGGGCAGGGTGTAGTAGTTTACATCGACGACATCCTAGTGTACTCTGCTACACGAGCCGAGCATGTAGCCCAGGTGCGCCGAGTGTTGAGAAGACTGTTGGAGCATGACTTGTATGTCAAGGCAGAGAAATGCCTGTTCTTCCAGGAGTCCGTCTCCTTTTTGGGTTATCGGTTGTCCGCGTCTGGTGTGGAGATAGAGGTAGACCGGGTATCGGCCGTGCGTAATTGGCAAACTCCAACTACTGTAAAAGAGGTGCAGCGGTTCTTGGGTTTTGCTAATTACTACCGGAGGTTTATTCGGGGGTTTTGGACAGGTTGCAGCTCCCATTACATCTCTACTAAAGGGGGGGTCCGGTTAGTTTGCAGTGGTCGGCTGAGGCGGACAGGGCATTTGTTAAACTTAAGAACCTGTTCACCTCGGCTCCTGTGCTGGCGCACCCGGATCCCTCTTTACCCTTCCAAGTAGAGGTGGACGCGTCAGAGACCGGTATTGGGGCAGTCCTGTCACAACGGTCCGGCGCGCCACCTAAACTCCGCCCCTGTGCCTTCTACTCTAAGAAGCTCAGCTCGGCGGAGCGCAACTATGACGTTGGGGACAGGGAGCTGTTAGCCGTAGTCCAGGCTCTAAAGGTGTGGAGGCATTGGCTTGAGGGGGCTCAACACCCTTTCCTCATTCTGACAGATCACCGTAACCTGGAGTACATCCGGGCAGCTAGGAGATTGAACCCTCGTCAGGCTAGGTGGAACATGTTCCTAACCCGGTTTGTTTTCAAGATCACATACATCCCAGGGTCCCAGAATGCTAAGGCAGACGCCCTGTCCCGGCGGTATGACACAGAGGAGAGGTCCAACAAGCCTACTTCCATATTGCCGGAGTCTTGTTTGGTGGCTCCGGTGGTTTGGGAGGTCGATGCGGAAATCGAGCGGGCACTGCGTACCGACCCTACTCCCCCCGAGTGTCCTGTGGGGCGGACGTACGTTCCGCTCGAGGTTCGTGATCGACTTATTTATTGGGCTCATACATCACCCTCCTCTGGACATCCAGGTATTGGCCGGACCGTGCACTGTCTTAGCATGAAATACTGGTGGCCAACGTTAGCTAGGGATGTGAGGGTTTATGTCTCCTCCTGCTCGGTGTGTGCCCAGTGTAAGGCGCCTAGACATTTGCCCAGGGGTAAGCTACATCCCCTGCCCGTTCCACAACGACCATGGTCCCACCTCTCGGTAGATTTCGTTACCGATCTACCCCCTCCCAGGGGAATACCACCATTTTGGTCGTTGTGGATCGGTTTTCTAAGGCCTGTCGTCTCCTTCCTATGCCGGGTCTCCCTTCTGCCCTACAAACCGCTGAGGCCCTGTTCACCCATGTGTTCCGGCACTATGGGGTCCCCGAGGATATAGTGTCTGACCGAGGTCCCCAGTTCACCTCCAGAGTTTGGGGGGCGTTTATGGAACGGTTGGGGGTCTCGGTGAGCCTTACCTCGGGGTACCATCCAGAGAGCAATGGGCAGGTGGAACGTGTCAACCAGGATGTGGGTAGGTTTTTTGAGGTCCTATAGCCGGGACCGGCCGGAGGAGTGGTCGAGGTTCCTCCCTGGGCAGAGATAGCCCAGAACTCTCTCCGCCACTCCTCCACCAATTTAACACCTTTCCAGTGTGTCCCTAGGTTATCAGCCGGTCCTGGCGCCATGGCACGAGAGCCAGATCGAGGCTCCTGCGGTGGACGAGTGGATTCGGCGCTCGGAGGAGACGTGGGGACGCTGCCCATGTCCATCTGCAGCGTGCCATCCGTCAACAGAAGGCGAGCGCCGATCGCCACCGCAGTGAGGGCCCGGTGTACGCACCGGGAGATCGAGTCTGGCTCTCGACTCGAAACCTGCCCCTCCGCCTGCCCTGCCGGAAGCTGGGTCGGCGGTTTGTGGGGCCCTTTAAAGTCCTGAGAAGATTGAACGAGGTGTGTTACAGGTTACAACTGCCTATAGAGTACAAAAATATTAACCCCTCGTTCCATGTGTCTCTTCTCAGGCCGGTGGTAGCTGGTCCACTCCAAGATAATGAGATAGGAGAGACCCCTCCGCCCCCTTTGGACATCGAGGGGGCCCCGGCGTACAGAGTCCGGACCATCTTGGACTCGAGGCGCCGGAGGAGTGGTCTCCAGTATCTCGTGGAGTGGGAGGGGTACGGTCCGGAGGAACGGTGCTGGGTGCCCAGGAGGGACATCCTCGATCCATCCCTCCTGACTGAGTTCCACCGTGGGCATCCCACGTGCCCGGGTCCGCGTCCTCCTGGTCGTCCCCGAGGCCGGGGTCGGCGCACGGCTGGAGCCGCGCGTCAAGGGGGGGGTACTGTCACGGATTCTGCCGAGGCTGCTCCCCCTCCTGGTACGAGCAGGCGTCGGCGGTCGCCGTCCCTGGAGTACTAGCTGCCACCGATCTATGTTTCTGTGTGTGATTGCTTTTGTCTGTCTGTCACACCTGTGTCCAATTGTGTACTGATCACCTGTCCTATAAGTTCTGTCTGTTTGCTTAGTAGGATTGTGTGTTGTTGTTTTACTGTCGTTCGTGTCGGAGCTACCTTTACTGTCGTTCGTGTCGGAGCTACCTTTTGCATTTTGTTTTGTTTGGTGTTTAGTGTTTTACGCATTGTTGCGTAATTTTCCCTCGCCTTATCGTTTTGTCGAGGTCGTGTTCCTTTTTGGATTTATGTCTACTTGGGACTATTAAAGCTTTGTTGGACGTACCTCTGTGTCCTGCGCCTGACTCCTCCACCACATCCACATCGGTCCTTATGACAATTTGTCTTTATTCATCTTTTTTCTTTATGTTGAAGGTTGGGTACTAAGTCCCAGCCAACGTCAGGTCTAGTCCTGTGAAACGTTAAGTTATCCACTGTCTTTTTTTATGTGTCTAAAAACATCTTATACAAAACAACTTCTACAAATTCCAATGATTGAATGTATTCTTAAAGCTACAACATGTAACTTCTTTGGGCGACCAAATTCACATAGAAATGTGAGTTATAGATCTTTCCCATTGAAAGCAAGTCTAAGAAGTGGTAGATCTGTTATATGTGTGCTATTTCTATGCTTCCCCTTCTGAAGTTTCCTTTTTGCATCTTTTACTTTTGGTTTTGTACACCAGCTTCAAACAGCTGAATATACAATAATTTGGGTTATGGAAAATATATTTCAAAGCGGTTTAGATGGTACAATCATTTTCTACACCAGGGGTGTCAAACTCATTCCATGGAGGGCCTAGTTTCTGCAGGTGTTTGGTTTTTATGTTTCTTCCTCTTTCTCTTTCAGACATTAACATATTTGAAGACTCTTTGAAGAGCTAGCTGGACGTTAATCTGTGACAGAGCCCTCACAATGACCAGTATGGCAGAATGGCTCGTGCAAAACAAGGACAAGATCGAGAAGGCGGTGGAGATTATGGGACAGGCCTCTACGGTCCTGGCAGCCACTGTGGGCCAGCTCCATCCCATCCTGAAGGCCGTGTTTGTAGCCTCCTCTGAGATCCTCAGCAACCCGGAAGGACAGGACGCCTGCTACCTGACTAAGCAGTTCAGCATGGTCAACCGGAAACTGGAAGACATCAAGGCTGAGATCGAAAAAATCGCCCTGGTGCTGAAGAAGTCCTCCTTGAATAAGCAGAACTTTGACCGTGAGGCACAAATGCTCAGCCAGTACGAGAAGTTCCAGGACTTTGTCAACGCCAAGCCCAAGTTCAAAGAGAAGAAGATGGAGAAGTTCCTCAGCCATTATGAGAACACGGACACAGACTTGAACCTGGACGCCCTCTACAATGCTGTTACTGGAGACAATACCTCAGGTGACCAAATGCTGGAGAAAGTGCTTGACACAGAACAAAGGAGTAGAAGGGCGGTAGAAGATTTCTGTGCCAGGCTTAAGAAGCTCTTTGTGGTGGGCATCATTGCTGTCATGGGTTACGCCAGCCTCAAGGAAGGGGTTGTGGGGGATGAGATGGTGAAGAAGTGGCAGGAGCGTTTGGAAGATGTTGAGAACCGCATGAAAGCAGCGGTGGACGATTGCACTGAAAACTTCGCTGATCAAGCCAAACTGGACATGGAAAACAAGCTTCGGGAGAAACCTGGAAGTGTTGACCTTGACTTCACCAAATCCATATTGGACACCCTTGTTAAGAAATATGACTGGGTGAGCTGGTGTATCATGGTCTTCAATGACAAGGAGCGCATTTTCTTTTTCAACTGGCTAGCTGGAAAGAAGTACCATGGAAGTAGAGGAGGGGCTAATTACTTTGATGTGTTGACCAAGAACAACATCAAAGTGGTGATCTCTTTCAGTGTTCAGCCTAAGCCTATCAACAAGGGTCAGATCCAGCAAGAGATTGAGGGGCAGAAACTGAAAGGGAACATGATAGATGTGGCTCAGGTCCTCAGCGAAAGACTCCCCACCTGCCAGGTGCATGCTGTCAGCTACTATAAGAAAGTGGTGGAGACCAACAACTTCCAAGAGGATTGTTACTACTATGGACAACACCAAAATGCGTACCTATGCATTCATCCTAATTAGCTTTTTGTTTCACAGTGCAATGGAAAACTATGAATAAAATGCATTGATGTTTATATATGAGTTTAGAGGTGTTTTTAAACATAGGTCATGCTTTAGCTTGTGATTGTGGGAAATGTAATCTGTTATATTTAGTTGCTTATCGGCATGGTAGATTATTGTGTAGTTTGTGATAGTTTAAACTATCAGGATTTTTATGTGTATAAAAATGTAGATGAGACATTTTATGTCAGGCTGTGGTTATCTACTCAACAACAGTGACAAAGTATAAGAACTTGGTACTTCCTTCTACCTAAGAGAAAAGTAAGATACCTTATTTTACCTACATTTTTTGTATTTCATGATTACCATAATTACATTAGCATACCAGCCAGCATAAATGAGCTATTTCTGGGTTTTATTTTTAATACATTTGCTAAATGTATAAATACGTGTTTTCACTTTGTCATTATGGGGTATTGTGTGTAGATTGCACAGTGCCTTCGAAAAGTCTTCAGATCCCTTGACTTTTTCAAAATGTTACCTTACAGCCTTATTCTAAAATTGATTTAAAAAATACAAATTCTCAGCAATCTACACACAATACCCCATAATGAAAAAGTGAAAACAGGTTTTTAGAAATGTTGACAAATATTTACAGAATTATTCAGACCCTTTACCATGAGACTCGAAATTGAGCTCAGGTGCGTCCTGTTTCCATTGATTAGCCTTGAGACGTTTCTACAACTTGGTTGGAGTCAACCTGTGGTAAATACAATTGATTGGACATGATTTGAAAAGGCACACACCTGTCTATATAAGGTCCCACAGTTGGCAGTGCATGTCAGAGCAAAAACCAAGCCATGAGGTCTAAGGAATTGTTCGTAGAGCTCTGAGACAGGATTTTATAGAGGCACAGATCTGGGGAAGTGTACCAAAAATGTTTTGCAACATTGAAGGTCCCCAAGAACACAGTGGCCTACATCATTCCTAAATGGAAGACGTTTGGAACCACCAAGACTCTTCTTAGATCTGGCCGCCCATTAAAACTGAGCAATCTGGGGAGAAGGGCCTTGGTCAGGGAGGTGACCAAGTACCCGATGGTCACTCTGACAGAGCTCTAGAGTTCCTCTGTGGGGATGGGAGAACCTTCTAGAAGAACAACCACCTGTGCAGCACTCCACCAATCAGGCCTTTATTGTAGAGTGGCCAGACGGAAGCAACTCCTCAGTAAAAGGCACATGACAGCCCGCTTGGAGTTGACCAAAAGTCACCTGAAGACTCTCAGACCATGAGAAACAAGATTCTCTGGTCTGATGAAATCAAGATTGAACTCTTTGGCCTGAATGCCAAGCGTCACGTCTGGAGGAAACCTGGCACCATCCCTGCGGTGAAGCAGGGTAGCAGCATCATGCTGTGGAGGTGTTTTTCAGCAGTAGTGACTGGGAGACTAGTCAGGATTGAGACAAAGATGAACGGAGCAAAGTACAGACAGATCCTTGATGAAAACCTGCTCCGGACCTCAGACTGGGGCGAAGGTTCACCTTCCAACAGGACAATGACCCTAAGCACACAGCCAAGATAACGCAGGAGTGGATTCGGGACAAGTCTCTGAATGTCCTTGAGTGGCACAGCCAGAGCCCGGACATGAACCCGATCAAACATCTCTGGAGAGACCTGAAAATAGTTGTGCAGCAACGCTCCCCATCCAACCTGACAGAGCTTGAGAGGGTTTGCCGAGAAGAATGGGTGAAACTCCCCAAATAAAGATGTGCCAAGCTTGTAGTGTCATACCCAAGAAGACTTGAGGCTGTAATTTCTGCCAAAGGTGCTTCAACAAAGTACTGAGTAAATGGTCTTAATATTTATGTAGATATTATATTTCTGTTTTTTATTTGTAAAAATTAGCAAACCTTTCTTTAAACCTGTTTTTGCTTTGTCATTATGGGGTACTGTGTGTGGATTGATGAGTGGAAAAAACAATTTTATAGGCTGTAATCTAACAAAATGTGGAAAAGGGGTCTGAATACTTTCCTAAGGTTCTGTAAGCCTACTGCAGACAACTATTTATCCTCATCAATGTACTGAGTACGTAATCAAGCTTCTTTTGAAATTGCAGTTTATAGATCCACCACACTGTCCAGATCTATAGCAATGACTGTTTCACATGCTTTTTACAGCTATAGTTTCTCATGTTTATTGTCTTCATTCATAATAAACCACAATATAAAGGACATTGTGATGGTCATCATTCCGCGGTTGTAAATTAGGACGTTTATGTTCTATTTCTATGCAGCTGAGGAAATGTGCCTAATTGTCATGATAACATAATTTTAGATGGTACTGTATGTAAAACTTTTACGCAGAGGTACACTACCGGTCAAAAGTTTTAGAACACCTACTCATTCAAGTTTTTTTTTTTTTTTTTTACTATTTTCTACATTGTAGAATAATAGTGAAGACATCAAAACTACGAAACAACACATATGGAATCATGTAGTAACCAAAAAAGTGTTAAACAAATCAAAATATATTTTCTATTTGAGATTCTTCAAATAGCCACCCTTTGCCTTGATGACAGCTTTGCACACTCTTGGCATTCTCTCAACCAGCTTCATGAGGTGGTCACCTGAAATGCATTTCAATTAACAGGTGTGCCTTCTTAAAAGTTTATTTGTGGAATTGATTTCCTTCTTAATGAATTTGAGCCAATCAGTTGTGTTGTGACAAGGTAGGGGGGGTATACAGAAGATAGCCCTATTTGGTAAAAGACCAAGTCCATATTATGGCAAGAATCGCTCAAATAAGCAAAGAGAAACGACAGTCCATCATTACTTTAAGACATGAAGGTCAGTCAATCTGGAAAATTTCAAGAACTTTGAAAGTTGCTTCAAGTGCAGTCGCAAAAACCATCAAGCTCTATGATGAAACTGGCTCTCATGAGGACCACCACAGGAATGGAAGACCCAGAGTTACCTCTGCTGCAGAGGATAAGTTCATTAGGGTTACCTAACTCAGAAATTGCAGCTCAAATAAATTATTCACAGAGTTCAAGTAACAGACACATCTCAACATCAACTGTTCAGAGGAAACTGTGTGAATCAGGCCTTCATGGTTGAATTGTTGTAAAGAAACCACTACTAAAGGACACCAATAATAAGAGACTTGCTTGGGCAAAGAAACACGAGCAATGGACATTAGACCATTGGAAATGTGTCCTTTGGTCTAGAGTCCAAATTTGAGATTTTGGGTTCCAACCGCCGTGTCTTTGTGAGATGCGGTGTGGGTGAACGGATGATCTCCGCATGTGTATTTCCCACCGTAAAGCATGGAGGAGGAGGTGTTATGGTGTGGGGGTGCTTTGCTGGTGACACTGTCTGTGATTTATTTAGAATTCAAGGCACACTTAACCAGCATGGCTACCACAGCATTCTGCAGCGATACGCCATCCCATCTGGTTTGGGCTTAGAAGGGACTATCATTTGTTTTTCAACAGGACTATGACCCAACACACCTCCAGGCTGTGTAAGGGCTATTTTACAAAGAAGGAGAGTGATGGAGTGCTGCATCAGATTACCTGGCCTCCACAGTCCCCCGACCTCAACCAAATTGAGATTGTTGGAAAAGCATTCCAGGTGAAGCTGGTTGAGAGAATGCCAAGCGTGTGCAAAGCTGTCATCAAGGCAAAGGGTGGCTATTTGAAGAATCTCAAATATAAAATATATTTTGATTTGTTTAACACTTTTTTGGTTACTACATGTGTTATTTCACAGTTTTGATGTCATCACTATTATTCTACAATGTAGAAAATAGTAAAAATAAAGAAAAGCCCTTGAATGAGTAGGTGTTCTAAAACTTTGGACCGGTAGTGTACATGCAGTCATAAACATTGATACTGATAATATGTGACAATTTATTGCTTACATTCCTCCCTAAAAAATCAGCAGGTTATGCAATATAAAAAAATAAAATATCAGAAAACTGTTATTTTGTCAGTAATTTCTCAAAGGAATGCACTCTGTGTACAATGCATTATGAACACCTGCTCTTTCCATGACATAGACTGACCAGGTGAATCCAGGTGAAAGCTGTGATCCTTGTTAAATCCACTGCAATCAGTGTAGATGAAGGGGGAGACAGGTTAAAGAAAGATTTTTAGGCCTTCAGACAATTGAGACATGGATTGTGTAGGTATGCCATTCATAGGTTGAATGGGCAAGACAAACGATTTAAGTGCCTTTGATGGTGTCAAGATATGGTGTCAAGAATTGCAACACTGCTGGGTTTTTCACGCTCAACAGTTTCCTGTGTGTATAACGAATAGTCCACAATCCAAAGGACATCCAGCAAACTTGACAACTGTGGGAAGCATTGGAGTGAACATGGGCCAGCATCCCTATGGAAAATATGCTATAATTTGTTCAACAACTTGTTTAACCACCACCCAGCTTGGTAGCAAACTGATATGTCTACTGTTAGAACCAGTAAAGGCTGCTTTACCACTCTTGGGTAGCAGAATGAATTTGGATTCCCTCCAGGCCTGAGAACAAATACTTTTCTCTAGGCTCAGATTATAGATAAGACGTGGCTATAGAGTCAACTACCATCCTCAGTAGCTTTCCATCTAAGTTGTCGATGCCAGGAGGTTTGTCATTATTGATCGATAACAATATTTTGTTCATCTCTCCCACACTAACTTTACAACATTCTAACTTGCAATGCTTTTCTTTCATTATTAGTTTATAATGCATGCGTATGATGGCTCACTTTTTTTTTTTTTTTTTTTTTTACTTTTCCTTAAAGTTCGCCCACTTTGCCAATAATGTAATCATTAAAATAATTGGCAACATCAAATAGTTTTGTGATGAATAAGCCATCTGATTTGATGAAAGATGGAGTTGAATTTGTCTTTCTGCCCATCATTTCATTTAAAGTACTCAAAAGTGTATTTTCCATCATTCTTTCCATCATTGATCTTGGCTTCATAATAAAGTTTCTTATTTTTGTTGAGTTTAGTCACTTAATTTCTCAATATGCAGTAAGTCAACCAGTCAGATGTGCAGCCAGACTTATTAGCCACTCCTTTTGCCCCATCTCTTTCAACCATACAGTTTTTCTAATCCTCATCAATCCATGGAGCCTTAACAGTTCCAACAGTCCGTTTCTTAACAGTGGCATGTTTAACAATAATTGGTAGAAGCAATTTAATAAATTAATCAAGTGCAGCGTCTGGATGCTCTTTATTAATCACACCAGACCAACAAATATTTTGTACATCATCCACATAAGATTCACAGAAAAATATTTTGCTTGATCTCTTACACGCTGTCCAATGGGTACGGATACAGCTTTAGAACAAAGTTATATAGTATTAGTAGAAATGTGATCAATACATGTGGATGATCTTGTTCCTGTAGTGTTTGTAAACACCCTGGTAGGTTGATTAATAACCTGAACCAGATTACAGGCACTAGTTACAGTGAGAAGCTTCCTCTTGAGCGGACAGCTTGATGAAAGCCAGTCAATAGTCATGTCCCCAAAAAAGTAGACCTCTCTGTTTAAATCACATACACTATCAAAAATGTCACACATATTATTTAGATACTAACTGTTAGCATTTGGTGGCCTATAGCAACACCCCAAAAGAAAAGGCTTCAGATGTGCAAGGTGAACCTGCAACCACAACACTTCAAAAACACTTTACATAAGATATTCTCTAAGCATTACATGGATATGGCTCTGAATATATACAGCAACACCTCCCCCATAAGTATTTATGTCTAGTCTATAGATGTTATATCCTTGTATTGCTGCTGCTGTATCAACAAATGAATTATTTAAGTGAGTCTCAGAAATGGCTAATATATTAATGTTATCTTATGTTTGCAAGTTATCGATTTCTTTTATCTTATTTCTAAGGCTACATACAGTATATCAATATGGGCTATTTTCAACCTTTACCTGGGTAGTTTATCAGAGAACGCCAGTCTCCTGCTCCAGAACCAAAAGTCTTAACCATTAGACCAAAACATTACTCAGTCTTTGGCCAAGGTTGGTTTTAAGTTGCAGGCAGGGCTACTTCATCACCAGAGCATTTTAACTCACCTCTGCTACCCTTATCCTTGGCCTACATACAGTGCAGTCGGAAAGTATTCAGACCCCTTAACTTTTTCCACATTTTGTTAGGTTACAGCCTTATTCTAAAATTTATTCAAAAATGTTAATTTTTCTCATCAATCTACACACAACACCCTATAATGACAAAGCAAAAACAGGTTTTTAGAAATGTTTGCACATTTGCTACAAATAAAAAACAGATATCACATTTATATAAGTATTCAGACCCTTTACTCAGTACTTTGTTGAAGCACCTTTGGCAGTGATTAGAGCCTCAAGTCTTCTTGGGTATGACGCTACAAGCTTGGCACACCTTTATTTGGGGAGTTTCTCCCATTCTTCTCTGCAGATCCTCTCAAGCTCTGTCAGGTTGGATGGGGAGCGTCGCTGCACAGCTATTTTCAGGTCTCTCCAGAGATGTTTGATCGGGTTCAAGTCCAGGCTCTGGCTGGGCCACTCAAGGACATTCAGGGACATGTCCTGGAGCCTCTCCTACATTGTCTTGGCTGTGTGCTTAGGGTCGTTGTCCTGTTGGAAGGTTAACCTTCACCCCAGTATGAGGTCCTGAGCGCTCTAGAGCAGGTTTTCATCAAGAATCTCTCTGTATTTTGTTCCGTTCATCTTTCCCTCCATCCTAACTAGTCTCCCAGTCCCTGCCGCTGAAAAACATCCCCACAGCATGATGCTGCCACCAACATGCTTCACCGTAGGGATGGTGCCAGGTTTCCTCCAGATGTGACGCTTGGCATTCAGGCCAAATAGTTCAATCTTGGTTTCCTCAGACCAGAGAATCTTGTTTCTCATGGTCTGAGAGTCTTATAGGTGGCTTGTGACAAACTCCAAGTGGGCTGTCAATTGCCTTTTACTGAGGAGTGGCTTCTGTCTGGCCACTCTACTATAAAGGCATGATTGGTGAGTGCTGCAGAGATGGTTGTCCTTCTGGAAGGTTCTCCCATCTCCACAGAGGAACTCTGGAGCGCTGTCAGGGTGACCATCGGGTACTTGGTCACCTTCCTGACCAAGGCCCTTCTCTCCCTATTGCTCAGTTTGGACGGAGGGGCAGCTCTAGGAAGAGTCTTGGTGGTTCCAAACGTCTTCCATTTAAGAATGATGCAGGCCAATGTGTTCTTGGGGACCTTCAATGCTGCAGGAATGTTTTGGTACCCTTCCCCAGATCTGTACCTCGACCCAATCCTGTCTCGGAGCTCTATTGACAATTCCTTCGACTTCATGGCTTGGTTTTTGCTCTGACATACACTGTCAACTGTGGGACCTTATATAGACAGGTGTGTGCCTTTCCAAATCATGTCCAATCAATTGAGTTTACCACAGGTGGACTCTAATCAAGTTGTAGAAACATCTCAAGGATGATCAATGGAAACAGGATGCACATAAACTCAATTTTGAGTCTCATAGCAAAGGGTCTAAATACTTATGTAAATATGGTATTTCTGTTTTTTATTTTTAATACATTTGAAAAAGGTGTAGATTAATTAGGAACAATTTTATTTAATACATTTTAGAAAAAGGCTGTAACGTAACAAAATGTGGAAAAAGTCAAGGGATCTGATACTTTCCGAATGCGCTTTAACTGCTATATTTCCCTATGTAATATACTGTGTTTTACTGTCAATCATATGTTTAGCACCTTTAAGTATTCGTTTTTCAAGAGAATTGATGACAAGAGTACCTTCCAACCCATTGGGTATCTCACTGCACCTCATATGACATGTTTTGAAATATGCAGACAGACGGATTAAAAGTACATTTCCATTGTAATAATTCTGACAGCCAACTTTCTAACTCTGCCCATAACGTTTGGTTTATAGCATTCCCAGGAGGCATGAATTATTGAGTCATTGTTAGTTTTACACTTAAGACAAGACTATTGTTGTGCTGTAGAATCTGTGAATTTTGTCTTGTATAATACATTATATACATTAGTTTATACTGAAGTGTATATTTGTTACTTGTAATTCATATTAGTTATGTTCCAACAATCGCTCCATCTTGTGCCAATATTAGTTATTTTTAAGTCTTGGTTCCATGAGCTTATATAAGAGCTTATCAGTTGGATAGGCTCTCTGCAAGGTTTTGTATTTGTATTTTCTGTCTCAAATAGGATTCCCTCAATATTGCTCTGATGTTTATTGTTGGGCAAAATAGTAATCTGTTTCGTTGGGGTTGAGTCAACACAAAAAGTAATGTATTTTGACACTGTTAGTACTTTTTCATTTAAGCTGGAGCGTGACTCAAAGAACAGTTTCCAGTTGGTGCACTCAAAACAGCCTTGCAGTGCATCAATACTCGAGGCAGTCCATGTTTTAACTGTTCTCGCTCTTCTTCACAACGGCTCTGCGCTGCTCTGCAAAGCGCAGGAAGTATGAATGCCCTGACTTCTGCAGAGACTGTATCACTGTAAATGCTGCAGGGCCAATGCCGACGTCGGATTGACCATGCAGCACCTTTTAGGGGTTAGGATTAAGGTTAGGGTTAAATTTAGGAGTTAAATTTTAGGGTTAGGGGAAGGGTTAGCTAAAAGGGTTACGGTTAGGGTTAGGGGAAGGGTTAGCTAACAGGCTAAGTAGTTGCAAAGTAGCAAAAAATAGTAAGTAGTTGAAAAGTTGCTAATTAGCTAAAATTCCAAAGTTGTCCATGATGAGATTCAAACTCGCAACCTGTGGGTTGCTAGATGTTCGCGTTATACGCCCACCCATACACCCCGACCAAACCTACATCAATGTTTGCCTTAAGTAATTATCTGTCTTATGTAACCATAACATATGTAACCAAACGTAACATATTATACTAATTTAAGTTTCCCAGATTTACTTTTACTATGTTATGTCTAGTCTATAAAACCAGGCTGCAATATCCTATCACCTGTCAGACAGCGTGAAAATAGCTCCCCAAAAAGCATTCATTGGAGTGAAATGTTATTTTGTAAGCCCAGTCATTGCACATCAAATAGCAATTATAACAGTCTTTGTTTAGTCACAGTAATTAGGCTTCACCAAGCTCTGATGCTGCTGATGGTCATTAGTAGCCTACCAAACTTGCTAACTGCCTGGTACTCAGCACTCTATTGTCCATCTAATCACTCTGACATCAATGCAAATGTTATAAAAAATCTAATCAAACACTTCATGAGAGTCATGTTGCGCAACATTTCTATAGGCTATGCGATTGTGTGAGAAAACTGAGTGATGGCCTCTATTAAAAAGGATCCCATCAGCTTTCTATAGGCTAGGCCTACATATTTATTTCTCAACTTTCCTAATATTAAGCACATTGTTTCTCTTTACAACAGGAGTATAGCCTACCTGGCTGGCATGAAAATGAACCACGGGAAAAGCGTCCTTCATTCGCTATTTAAGTGCATAGATTACATTATTTTTTTCCCCCGTTTCTAGACAGGTGAATGATAATGGTCCATTCTAAATCAAAACAAATTTCACACACATATTATTTAGTATACGTAAAGACAAGATTAAATCAAGAATATCTGATGGGTGACAATATTAGCCTATCACTTGTGAATGATGCCCAGTTTAAGGCAAGAAACTATAGTATCTGAAGATTATGTCTTTGTTAAATGTTTTGGAGGAACAAAGAATGTTGTTTTATGATCTTAGTTCAAATGTAGCGTTTGGAGGGTGATGCCCCATGGGAGACTGGTGATTGGCCAGAAGAGGGAGCCACCCCTCTTTTTGCATTGTTTATAAATAGGGGTTAAACGATGAGACGTTAGAACGGCCATAGCAATTGGAGGAGCCGTTCTCCGGACAACGCGTGTCTGTAATTTATGCTGTAACCTCGTGGTATGAATAAAAGCCTCTAACACGATGCAGCATAACGGACTCTTTGTTGATGGCAATAATTGCCACCATTCATCATATACGACATAATGGCGCCCAACGTGGGGCTGGTTTTGCGTCTCTTCTGTGTTTCAGTCAATCGCCGGGCTAACTCTCTCTGAGGCATGAAAAAGGGTGAGTGTTCTTACCGCTTCGGAGTTTGTTAGATTGGATATGACTTGTGTACACTGAAGAGATGTTCCATTATAACCTGGCCTCGGTGGCGTTGTTGCTGGTCGACTAGAGTCTGGTAAAATTTATTTCATTGGTAACGGGTGACAATGGCAAATTTAGAGCAAAAGGAACGGTAGAAGTTTATATTTCATTGGTAACTATGGGCAATGATATGTTTAGATTTCATTGGTAACGGGTGACAATGGCGATTAATGTTGGGATACGTATGCATTTTTAGGGCACCGTGAATCTGGAAAAGACCTCGAGGAGGCGATTCTTTCTGAATGGGCCATCAAATCCTTGCAACGCGTTATGTGGTGTAAGGTTAATTCTGGGAATTATTAAGCTGGACGGATTATATGCATGTTATATACTCATCGTATGGTTGACGAATTATAATGTATGGGGTAACCTCTCTATGATTATCCAGAACTTACGGCAACAAAAAGTTAGGCGGAGATATTGATAATTGTGATGATGATTGGGCCGCGGTGCAGGATATTGATTTGTGTAGTAAGCAGCAGTTAGCTAGAGGCTAAAGCTTATTTTTGATTCATTCAGGCCACGTGGTACATCGTGGCTAAGGCTAACGGCTAATGCTAATGCTAATTGTGTTGTGTGCTACATGCTAACGTATCCTTAGAGATTCCGTTGCGATGGGTGAAAGTCTCTTAAACTTGTCACTGTCTGTAAGTCAGGTTGTATGTTTTGTGAGCGCTTGTAAATGTTGTTTGATTAGGAGGGGAACGGAAGGTACAGCTGGACTGTTATCCGTTTAGTGGAGGTGAAAACGTGTTTTTGATTGGATGTGCGCATGAGTGATTTTACGGGGCTAAAAACTACAACATGTGGTTATGTGCTAAGCCTACAAAGCACGGCATTATGGGTAAGGGTCATAGGTCCCATGTGGGGGGTCGGAAGGGACAATAGTCACAGAATAGAGAGATTTTGGGGAAAAATCTCTTAGGTGTTAAACGGCTGTTGTTCGAACGGGAAACTATTTGGCGAGATGTAGTAAAGTTATATAAATCAAATATATGTTGACAGAGTATAAGTAATTAAATTAAAAGACGATTAAAATTAAATGAAATGTTTTGGAGCGATCTATGTAATAAATGATATTTGCGCATGCGTGGGATTCTGCAAAACAACACATTGGTTAAACTGCAGGGGGAGACAGAGGAACACAGACGACGGAACAAATAGGCACAAGGAGAGTTTAACACGACTCTTATAAGTTTAAACGGCGGTGGGTTAAGATGAAACTTGTTTGGGTACCTATTGAATTTATAAATTAAATATATGGTAACGGATTATAATAGAGTGAATTCGATAATTAAATGACGGATTAAAATCAATGTTTTTGGGCGATCTATAATTAGTTCTGAGTTAAAGTCTTAGAACGAATGTAGAACGGACGAATATTGAATGTGGATAACTTGGTTAATTGCATAAACTGCTGAAATCTTGTGTGTTTCTATGTTTTTAAAATATGAGAGGAACAGGGAACGGCGAGACGAGAGAGAGGAGGGGCTGACGTGTGCGTGGCGTGACGTGACGTCACATGACGTGACAAGGTGTGACGCAGGCAGAGGATCAGATATCAGGCTAGGCTACAACATTTTCCAATTTAAAGAAATGTGATAAAATGACGATTTTACATAGGCTTGGCAAAAACTATTTCATAAAAAATTGCATTTTGGATGCTCTGTGTATCACTGGCATTTGATGGGAATTGTATCATTTATTGAAGGGTTAGGGGCTTTGTTTTTGGGATTGCTTTGAAGTTGACTAATTTACTTGCATTTGATGGGTTGTGGTAATATAGTCAACACTAATGGATAAAATGGGAAAGGATAGGAATAAAAATTGGTTTTAATTATTCATGATTTTTAATTGACTTATTTGGATTTATTTGGAGTTGTTAGGTTTATATTAATAATTTAAGGGGGGAAGCCTACATAGGCTATATAGTTTAAAATAAGATAGTTCACAATTAAGGAATAGAAAGGCTTGTTACAATGGGGAAAAAGATATCAGGACTATGAAAGTCATTACACGGGTTGAAATAGGGGTAATCCTTTAATTAAAGTGTTGCTAGGGTATCTGGCAAGTGAAACAAAAGTTGCCCTTCATTCTCAAACAGAAATTGATAAAATAGGTTTAAAAAGTAGAGCTTAGGGATGTTTATTCTCAGCTTACAATGATCATCCAGGAGTGATTATTGCATCAGAAATATAGACAAATAATAGATAGGGTACCCGCAGAAACAACGATGAAGATGAATCCAGAAGACGGAAGAAAATGAGATGTCTGGAACGTGAAGGAGAAGAGGATGATGAAGATGAGAGTGATTGATGAGAGGTCATGGGTGGAGGTGACTCTGTGATCAGAAGGAAGTGGCAAGAGAGGAAAGAAGAAATGGATACTAGAGATTTGATCTCTGATGAAAGTTGAAGGTACAAGAGAAAAAAGAAATGGAGAAGTGGAAGAAGTAACACGACTGGATGAAGACCTCAAGAATTGAAGGAGAAGAATAATACAGTGAGGCCAAAGGAAAGGCCACTAGTAAGAAGATGATATTTCAAGAACAGAACTTAGAAGATAACCTTTTGAAGAATACTGATATGTCAACAACGAGAAAGAACAAGACGAAGAAACTCTGAAAACTCAAGCATACAACTGGTGGAGAAAAGAAGTGTTGGTTATGAAGAATCAGAGTGAACCAAATCAACAATCACTGTTACAGCTTCAACTGAACAATATCAAATGCAATTGTACCAGCCAAAGGGGGGTACCAGATGTTCCCTATCCACAGCAACAAGTCAGGAGGAAACAAGAGAACATTTTTAAGGAAGATACAGGGGCAATTCAAGATCACCTGTTCTCCAGGTGAACTCTAAATATTCTAGAAGTGCCTAGAATATCCGGAAGGGGGGTATCAGCTGAGAGCATCGATTAGAGAAGAAGAGAAAATAGCCAACAATTGAAGTAAAAACAACCGACCATTAGAAGTGATAGTGAATAGGGGAAAAACTTATCTGGGTTCAGCCTAAAGAGGTTAAACATATCACTCTGTAAAATAAACTAATTAGGTTAGGATAGGGATTTGAGGTAGTAAAACAGTTTAATTACTCTTAAGGAATCAATTGAGCTCTGCTATAGAAGTCAAATAGGAATTAAAAGAGACAATATACCAATGACATTGTGGGAAGAGATGCATGGTGTAAATTGAAGTGTTCAATCAGAGGCACACTAGACGACTGACTGTCTGGTAGAATATTTTAAGAAGTAGGGTTTTTGGGAATCATTTGCTTAAAAGATAATATCATAGGAAGGATGATAATGTATTAGATTGCCTGTTAGACAATCTGTCTGGGAAAATAAACTTAATAGAGTGACTGTTATTCTGGGTTACATCCTTACACCAAGAGATTTGAGGTTAGGCTAAAGGTGTTTAGTCATTTGCCAAGTCTGTGTAATGAGTCAGAAGCAGGTGGGGAACTTTCCCAATCACATAGTCTAAACATTTGGTGGTAGGGGATTTTGTGAAAATCAGGGGAAAAGGTTTTAAATGTTATGAGAGAAAAGATTAGATTAAAATAAGTTAGGAGTAGATTAGGGTTGAAGGAACTTTGAAACAGTAAGTTAAGTTTTAAAGTTAGTAGTAAGAGAGAGAGAGAACAGTAATGAATGACACTTTAGAATAGGAAGATCAAGGTAATTGTGGGTACCTTTTGTTATAATCAAAAGGTTTAAAGTTTAGAGGTAGAACTGAAAGGGGGAAAAAGTGACACTAGTGGTGATGGATGGAAGTACAAATAAAGAGTTCAGAGCTTTGGGAAAACTAGGGATGAGGGAGTAAATAAGGACATCAACACTTCAGTCTATTAAAACAACAGTGAGAAGTAATTTAACTCTTTCAACATTGATAGTTGTTAAAGCCATAAATATAGCGCATTTGATTATAAGGGTCCAGCACCAATTATAGGGGGAAAATACTGTTATTAGAGTTAGGATAATAATAATAATAATATGCCATTTAGGATGATGACGTTTCTTTCACAGAGAGAGAGAGAGAGAGATAAAGATCAGGGAGAATATGTGTACTTATCTAGTGAAAGCATACAAATTTGTTCCGGTTAAGAATTATTGGTTAAAGGGCTATGTAATTCGTAAAGTGATGCTTATAATGGAAGATTTGAAGTCTGTAAAACTTTCCACAGTCACAGAGGGAGTTAAGGATAAGTTTATTACAGTAGTCACTCCAACAGTGAATAATACACATAGGATATTGGTAGCTTTCCCACTAGAGGGAATTAAGGGTTTTAATTCATCAACTAAATCAACGACGTTAATGGTAACTTTGGAAAGAAATGAATGACTCAGGAGTTTATGTTACGGATGGAGAGGGCTGTCAATGATAGTACGAATAGGATTAAAATAGGAGAGCAGATATTAATAGAAACAATATAGATTAATCGGAAAGGGAGAAGAGAGATTCATCATGGAAGCTGCAGGATGGGGTCTTTTGATTTTGATGACGGAGGGGGGGGGCATCTGATCAGTGCTGCTCGTTCCTCTGTTGTGAAAATTAGAGATAGATTAACTCATTCTGTAAGAATCAGTGAGGAATCTTGAGGGTTGATGTCTGTTGGGGATGCCAGCCCAGGACGTGTTGGACGGTTGCGCAGCCTCTAGCGGGTATGGGTCAGGGTTATGCTTTGTCATAACTGTGGTATCGGCAACAGTCATTGACAGCTAAAATAATGTAGTTGTCAGAACAGTAGGGTTTAAGTAGTGTTCTTGGGTAAATGGATTACCCTATGGGAATTGTTAGATGGAAAGTAAAGTCAGGTAACAGTGGAAACCTGAAGTATTCAGGTGAAACATTGAGGGCTAAAAGTTATTTTTGTTCTAATAAAACATGAGGTAAAGGGTATGTTTATGGGAATATCATATTGGGATGTTATATGATAACTTTGGATAAGCATGAACATAAGGTTAGAGATGAGAAATATAATGTAATTTTTTATGTACCAGGTAGTAGAAAAGCAGGACTTTGATGGTTAAATGATTAGCTGTTGACTGACAATGTGACTATGGGAATTTTAGAGATATTTGGTGGGTTGGTGATAAAGCATCTATATTCTTACATTATGGAGGGATAGGATTTTGGTATGGGTCAACGTTGAAGCTTCCATATGAGGCTTTTACTATTAAAAGAGAGTTAGCACCGAACACAGCTAAATCTAGGGTTAAAAGGGTGACATGGCTACATGTCATAGTCTTCAAGCCTACCATTGGAGAATAAGTCTAAGGGAGAAGGGGGGACTTCTTCCATGGTATGGTGTAACATTTGGGAAGATCATATGGATAAATATTAGTTATACTTTGAGTCCAGATAGGTCAGATAATATCACTGGGGTTATAGATGCATTATAAGGGATGTGTTTGAGAGATTTGAGAAGAGTTGGTTGCAAGATCAGTTAGGCCAGTAGGGGCAGTGATGGGTCAGATTTTAGTTTCAGCTTTGATAACACTGTGTGATGTTTGTACTGACTTTTGAGAAAGTTATGAGATTGAGATAGGTTGGAGAAGTGGTGCCTGGAGACAACACTCAGATGCCGGTGTTGACTGTTCCTGATCTGGATAAAGATGGACAAGTGGAACTGATGGATAAATATCCTTTTTGATTATTTGATCATTTTATTTTTATTGTTTCAAGGAAAACATTTTGTAGGCTGATTTTAGTATGATTTTAGAATGATTTTATGAATCAAGGGGGGATAGGTTAATGTGATTCATGCATCATTTATGTATCATTTTTTAAATTCTTAGGTGAAATTGAGGTTTAATTTGAAAGTGGTTGTTTTGCAAAGGATACTGTTTGGTCGTTTCTTTTCTTTTCATTCCAGAAGCATTTGGGGGAACATGTGACTCAAAGACAATATGAAGGGACAATATGACTGGAGGAGATGAAACAAGGAGGGTGTGGAAAGGTTTCGATTCCATCATCAACGATGCAGTGGAAGTCGAGACTACGGAGGAGACTACGGAGGAGATGAAGTGTAGTGGACTACATTCCAGTGTCAGCAATGAAATATAGACATATTTGATGTGTAATACATAATTGTGTCATATTCTTAGGTATTGATTTTAGTAGAATGATGTTTGATGTTATTGAATGCAGATGAGGATCTTAGATGCTTTTGTTTATTTCGGTGGGGTTAGGGAAAGGACGTTTAGGCAGGGAGAGATTCCCTTTCAGGTCCTATGGGTTGACCAGCTTGAGAGTGGATGTTTCTGGATAGGATTTTGTTTGCAGGGGAAACATGTGTATTTAATGGCATCATAGTTTCAAATGTATTTACATGGTTTATGAGTTTATCTGGAGTACCGCGGTGGTTGCCTGAGGCAGAGGGACCGTGAGAGAATTTTACTGTCTTGATTGATGGATGGATAGATGGATTTGGAACAAAGGTTGCCGGACAGGTTTTTCGCTCTCACACTCCATAAAAATTTATTCATAATTCATAGTAATGTGTTCACACTGCATAAAGATTTATTCATAATTCATAGTAATGTGTTCACACTTCATAAACAGTTATTCATATGTCATAGAAAGGTATTTACATTCTAGAGGAGAATGTTTTTGGGTTTAAGGTTAAGGATACTCAATAAGATAAATTGTTACTGGTCATAATCCTATTCTGTTTGTTTTCGAGACTTAGTTTAGTCTCGAAGGGGGGAATATAGTATCTGAAGATTATGTCTTTGTTAAATGTTTTGGAGGAACAAAGAATGTTGTTTTTTGATCTTAGTTCAAATGTAGCGTTTGGAGGGTGATGCCCCAGGGGAGACTGGTGATTGGCCAGAAGAGGGAGCCACCCCTCTTTTTGCATTGTTTATAAATAGGGGTTAAACGATGAGACGTTAGAATCAAATCAAATCAAATTTTATTGGTCACATGCGCCGAATACAACAGGTGCAGGTGCAGACATTACAGAACGGCCATAGCAATTGGAGGAGCCGTTCTCCGGACAACGCGTGTCTGTAATTTATGCTGTAACCTCGTGGTATGAATAAAAGCCTCTAACACGATGCAGCATAACGGACTCTTTGTTGATGGCAATAATTGCCACCATTCATCATATACGACAAAACAATACATACCTTTTTTTGCGACTTTTTCTAATCATAGTCGCACACCTCATGTAGCCTAGCCCATAGGCCTATGTGTTTTGAGAAGGTTTGTATCACAACTAAAGTGGCCAAATAACTTCTTAAAATTAAGTACATTAATCCGCTTTACAACAGGTGTAGAGCCTCAAAAAGAAAGGAGGACCAAGGCACTCTTCATATAATTAATTAAAATGCCTTTATTAGTATGGCATGTTCAATGGAAACAACGTTTTAAAACTCTGTTGCGTTTCGGCTGCATGGCCTTCATCAGGGAGTACACAAATATGATAATACAATGTCCTCTTTTTAACAGTTTTTCCAATCAACCCTGATTTGAAGAGGGAGTGGTTACAGAATTCATTGGACAACACCTAGTAAGCAATACTATACACATTAAAAAGTGAGATACTGTAGATATGTTACACTGTAGATATGGACACAGTATGCTTACATTATTAGTTATCTTGTTATTAGTTGTTGTTAGTTGTTATTAGTCCCATCCTTCAACTCCATTCAACACCACCCATCTATCTCTTAACACCATCCATATAGGATTTCTATTTGCCATATATTTTTCAACTGTACTGTGATGTTTTACAAAAGTTCTGAACCTTTCTATTCTCATTGTTTCTACAGATTGTAAATTGAAAATAAACATTTTTGCTAAAAGTATTATTATATTATTGAGTACCTGTTTCTTTGTTTATTAACCGCTCAACACAGAATAGCCGCATGTGTGCACTACCTCAAATCGTTTGGAGAAAATATCCTTTCTATTTTTTTCAGCTTTGTTTAATTGTATTCTTCATACTATAATATAATATAAAATAATGCCACAGAATTCTAAGCAATTCTTGTCAGCTAAATGAACTAGCGTAGCCCACAGCCATATGGCATAGCCAGAACAGGACCTAACATAAGGACATTTTACATTTAAATTTAAGTCATTTAGCAGACGCTCTTATCCAGAGCGACTTACAGTTAGTGAGTGCATACATTTTCCATACATCTCAGAGTATGCTATTCTGTTCTTCTAAAATAGACTACATTTTCTTCATATCATGTTTCTTTAGACATGTCTAAAATAAATAATGGATTTATTGTGAAGGTGTAGGCTACATTACATGGATGTATTAGACTTTTTATAATGTAGATGTTCCAAAGGTCTGCATCAGTGGCTTGTAGGCTATGTGTGAAAGCCAGGAAATGTTAAATGTGTTTATGTTAATTAACGGCAATTACCATGAAACCGGCAGTTATTTGCTTGACAATCGTGATAGCCACAGCCCTAGTTACAGCCTAAATTAAACATGTATTACATTTTTTTCACACCCATCTACAGTATACACAATACCCCATAATGACTACGTGAAAACATGTTTGGAGAAATTATTGCTAATTTATTATAAATGAAATACAGAAATATCTTATTTACATAAGTATTCACACCCCTAAGTCAATGCATGTTAGAATCACCTTTAGCAGCTATTACAACTGTGAGTTTTTCTGGATAAATCTCTAAGAGCTTTGCACAACTGGATTGTACAATATTTGCACTTTTAAAAGCTCTTCAAGCTCTGTCTAGTTGGTTGTTAACCATTGCTAGACAGCCATTTACAAGTCTTGCCATAGATTTTCAATCTGATTTAAATCAAAACTGTAACTAGGCCACTCAGGAACATTCAATGCCGTCTTGTTAAGAAAATCCAGTGAATATCTGGCCTTGTGTTTTAGGTTATTGAAAGGTGAATTTGTCTCCCAGTGGTACTCAGTGATGTGTTGTGTTGGACTTGTCCCAAATGTATAGAAGAAAACTGAGGATAGATCAAGAACATTTAATTACTCCACAATACTAACCTAAATTACAGAGTGAAAAGAAGGACTCCTGTGCAGAGTAAAAATATTCCTAAACATGCATCTGGTTCGCAATAAGGCACTAAAGTAAAACTGCAAAAAATGTGGCAAAGAAATGAACTTCATGTCCTGAATACAAAGTGTTATGTGTCAGACTTGATGCACCTGTACCGCTTGCCATGCGGAAACAGAGAAAACAGTCCATAGCTTGGGTGGCTGGAGACCTTAATGATTTTGCGGGCCTTCCTTTCACACCGCCTGATACAGAGGACCTGTATGGCAGGGAGCTTGGCCCCACTGATGTACTGGGCTGTCTGCACCACCCTCTGTAGCGCCATGAGATCGAGGGTGGTGCTGTTGCCATACCAAGCAGTGATGCAGCCAGTCAAGATGCTCTCAATGTTGCAGCTGTAAAATGTTTTAGGATTTGAGGGCCCATGCCTAACTTTTTCAACCACCTGAGGGGGAAAAGGCGCTGTCGCACCTTCGTCACGACTGTGTGCGTGTGTGTAGACCATTGTAAAGTATTCTTTAGTCCACGATCAGCTCCTTGGTCTTATTGACATTGAGGGAGAGGTTGTTGTTCCGGCACCACACTTTCAGGTCACTGACCACCTCCCTGTAGGCTGTCTCATCGTCACCCCGTGTTGAGGGTCAGCGTGGCGGAGGTGATGTTACCTACCCTAACTACCTGGGGCTGGCCTGTCAGGAAGTGCAGGATCCAGTTGCAGAGGGAAGTGTTCAGTCCCAGGGTCTTAAGCTTGGTAACGAGCTTGGAGGGGACAATGGTGTTGAACGCTGGGCTATAGTTAATGAACAGCATTTTCACATAGGTAATCCTCTTATCTATGTGGGTGAGGGAATTCTGGAGAGCAATATAAATTGCGTTGTCTATGGCTCTGTTGGGGCGCCATGCAAATTGGAGTGGGTCTAGGCTGTCTGGGGTGATGCAGTTGATGAATGCCATAACCAGCCTTTCAATCACTTCATGATTACAAATGTGAGTGCTACAGGGCGGCAGTCGTTGTGGCATGAAGCCTTAAAGTTCTTGTGAACAAGATTGATGGTAGTCATCTTAAAACATGTGGAGATTACAGACTGGAGCAAGGAGAGGTTGAAAATGAAGGGGAATATGCCTGCCAGCTGATCTGCGCATGCTCTGAGAACACACCCTGGAATACCGTCCGGTCCCGCAGACCGATATATATATATTTTATTAATTTTGTAGTCATTTAGCAGATGCTCTTATCCAGAGCGACTTACAGTTCGTGAGTGCATACATGTTTCATACATGATTAAAGACCTAACTCAAGTCGGCCTCGGAGGGCGAGATCCCCCAGTACTATGGTTTGTGGGGGGGCCCTCACACACGGTATGGTGTTGTTATTGTCGAAGCATGCAGAAAATGCGCTAAGTTCGTCTGGACTGTAATAGACTGTAGTCCCTGCCACATGCGATGGGCGTCGGAGCCTGTATAATATGATTCCAATTTATTCCTATATTGTCCTTTTGCTCGTTTGATGACTCTGCAGAGGTCGTTACGGGACTTCTTGTACTTGTTCCTCTACTGAAACGTAGCCTCAAGGTTATCTACGATGGCCCTGTGTGTGGTAGCCCTGTCCCGCAGTTTAGCGCCAACCTTGATGTTAATCCATGGCTTTTGATTGGGTAAGCAGCAAACCTTCATTGTGGGGACAACGTCACTGATGCATTTCCTTATGAAGCTGGTGACGGAGGTGGTTAGCTCGTCAATGTTATCGGTGGAGTATCAAAACATATTTCAATCAGCGCTGGCAAAGCAGTCCTGTAGCATAATCTCTGATATGTGGTTGAATCTGTGTTTGAAATTCACTGCTTGACTGAGGGACCTTACAGATATTTGGATAGATTCAGAGAACCTCAGCCAGGAGCATGCCGTCAAAAGCGTGCTTACCGTTGCTAACAAACCCTCAGTCCGCATGCGTCAGCTGAGAGCGGTTGGGCATGGAGTGCGCGAGCAGAGCATCTTACAAGCGTAATTTCTCTCACCTCATCTGAGAAGAATGAATGACAATAGCACTACAGCTAGGTAAGATATCAGTCATTGTCACGGATTCTGCAGAGGCTGCTCCTCCTCCTTGCTCGGGCAGGCTTCGGCGTTCGTCGTCCCCGGAGTACTAGCTGCTGCCGATCGATGTTTCGGTGTTTGTCTTGTTCTGTCTTGAGTGGTTACACCTGTATGCTATTATGTTTGTTTGTAGTCCCTATATTTACCCATGTCTCTCGTTTGGTAATTGTGTGTTATTGTTTTGTGTCTCGTTAGGTCGGCATTGCTGTTGTCGTATGCGTGTATTTGTTTTCCTCCCTGTTAGGAGGTTTTGTTTTGTATGTTCTTTACTGACTAGTAAAGTACGTCTGCCAGTAGCTCTGTGTCCTGCGCTTGACTTCGCTCACCGCATACACGTCGTCCTTGAAAGTCATTCACATATAAAATAACTTAAATATAAGTTTTTATGTATGGAAAATGTTCTATTTTGACTAGTGTTACTTTCAGTCATAATTAGAATCTTGCTGGTCTCAGAGTTTCAGGCCAAGTCCCATTGACTTCAAATCAAATCAAATCAAATTTGATTTGTCACATGCGCCGAATACAACAGGTGTAGCCCTTAACGTGAAATGCTTACTTACAAGCCCTTAACCAACAATGCAGTTTTAAGAAAAATAAGAATTACAGTAAGAAAAATATTTACTAAATAAACTAAAGTAAAAAATAAAAGAGCAACAATAAAATAACAATAACGAGGCTATATACAGGGTGTACTGGTACTGGGTCAATGTGCGGGGGTACAGGTTAGTCAAGGTAATTGAGGTAATATGTACATGTAGGTAGGGGTAATGTGGCTGTGCATAGAAAATAAATAGCGAGTAGCAGCAGCGTAAAAAAAGCAAATAGTCCAAGTAGCCATTTGACTCCGGTACCGCTTGCCATGCGGTAGCAGACAGAACAGTCTATGACAAGGGTGGCTGGAGTCTTTGGCAATTTTGAGGTCCTTCCTCTGACACCGCCTGGTATAGAGGTCCTGGATGGCAGGAAGCTTGGCCCAAGTGATGTACTGGGCCGTATGCACTACCCTCTGTAGAGCCTTGCGGTCGGAGGCCGAGCAGTTGCCATAACAGGCGGTGATGCAACCAGTCAGGATGCTCTCAATGGTGCAGCGGTAAAACATTTGGAGGATTTGAGGACCCATGCCAAATCTTTTCAGTCTCCTGAGGGGGAATAGGCGTTGTCGTGCCCTCTTCACGACTGTGTTGGTGTGTTTGGACCATGATAGTTTGTTGGTGATGTGGACACCAAGGAACTTGAAGCTCTCAACCTGCTACACTACAGCCCTTTTCCTGTAGTCCACGATCATCTCCTTTGTCTTGATCATGTTGAGGGAGAGGTTGTTGTCCTGGCACCACACTGCCAGGTCTCTGACCTCCTCATTATTTTATGTGTTAGCAACCAAGTTAGGTAAGTTGGAAGCTTGTGTAGTAGGGCTTTGTAAACAAAAAGGTAGTACATCGACGGGTGAGGTTATGTCTCTCTCTGGCGGGAGATAAGCTTGGCTCATATGGTGTCGAGTAAAGATTAAACCATGTATTTAGATTGTAGGTAGGTAGGTGTTGTAGTTAGGTATTGTAGGTAGTTTATCTGTGGTCCTCTGTAGCTCAGCTGGTAGAGCACGGCGCTTGTAACGCCAAGGTAGTGGGTTCGATCCCCGGGACCACCCATACACAAAAATTTATGCACGCATGACTGTAAGTCGCTTTGGCTAAAAGCGTCTGCTAAATGGCATATATTTAGTTATTGTAGGTAAGTATTGTATTCACTGAGCCCGGTGAAGCACAAGGCTAGCTAACTCACTACCTGGACCAATAAAGCTAGCTAGCTAGCGGGTAGCTACTGGTAACTATTAGCAACTGTGGATAGTTGTTTCCAATGTTATTCCACGCTTAAGAGTACCGGTAATTATGCCAGCTAGCTACCTACCATTCAGCTGTTTTTCTAACCTCAATATCTGAAACGTTAACGTTAGGTAGTTAGTAGCTACAGTACTCAAAATGTAGCTACCTGGATAGCTAACCAAACAATAGCTGGAATGACCTAGCATTAATATTTGGAGACGCTTTCTCTCTGTTGGGACAGATGCGAACTGGCTGAATCGATTTAGTGGCTAGCTTTGCACTTAACTGGCTAACAGTAGCTACTAAGGGTAAGCTATAACCTACATTTATTTTTGTTTTGTTTTTACATACTGGTAACCAGAGTCGTTCAAGGGAATTCGGGACATGGGTGACTAGCTAACGTTAGCTTGGCTCTCTGTGTGTTCGTGCCATGGGAGGAGGGGTTAGTTCGTTGGCAGAGAGCAATGGCTAGCTAGTATGCTAACTATTCTAGCTAACTAACTGGCTGAATAAGTTGACGACGTACTCACTCAAACTGTCAAAACTACCCCAAAATGTTACACAACGTTAGACACGGACACGAATGATCTGCTTGGCGTGTTAACACACTGGTGGTTTGTTGGAACCGAGTATTGGTGCTAAACCATGTTATTGGAGGCTGGCATGCTAGTTGGCTTTGGCGTCATATGATTCGGTGTACCAAATTAGCTAGCTGAATAAACTAAGTTAGAGTCTATTCCTAGAAACATTGAACCGCTGTAGTTTACAACAATTATAATTTCTAAAGTGGAAGTTGGGAGAGTTATATTTGAGTGTTTCAGTGAAAAGTAAGTGAGGGAGGCCCCGCTCTCTCGCTTTCCCAGATGCTTAGTTAATTTCATTCCGATCTCCTTTGCATTATTGTAGCCTTTTCTGTAGCCTGTCAACTATGTGTCTGTCTATCCCTGTTCTCTCCTCTCCGCACAGGCCATACAAACGCTTCACACGGCGTAGTTGCTGCCACTCTAATCTGGTGGTCCCTGCGCGCACGACCCACGTGGAGTTCCAGGTCTCCGGTAGCCTCTGGAACTGCCGTTCTGCGGCCAACAAGGCAGAGTTCATCTCAGCCTATGCCACCCTCCAGTCCCTCGACTTCTTGGCGCTGACGGAAACATGGATTACCACAGAAAACAATGCTACTCCTACTACTCTTTCCTCGTCTGATCATGTGTTCTCGCATACCCCGAGAGCATCTGGTCAGCGCGGCGGTGGCACAGGAATCCTCATCTCTCCCAAGTGGACATTCTCTCTTTTCCCCCTGACCCATCTGTCTATCTCCTCATTTGAATTCCATGCTGTCACAGTCACTAGCCCATTCAAGCTTAACATCCTTGTCATTTATCGCCCTCCAGGTTCCCTTGGAGAGTTCATCAATGAGCTTGACGCCTTGATAAGTTCCTTTCCTGAGGATGGCTCACCCCTGACAGTTCTGGGTGACTTTAACCTCCCTACGTCTGCCTTTGACTCATTTCTCTCTGCCTCCTTCTTTCCACTCCTTTCCTCTTTTGACCTCACCCTCACACCGTCCCCCCCCTACTCATAAGGCAGGCAATACGCTTGACCTCATCTTTACTAGATGCTGTTCTTCTACTAATCTCACTGCAACTCCCCTCCAAGTCTCCGACCACTACTTCGTATCCTTTTCTCTCTCGCTCTCCTCCAACACTACTCACTCTGCCCCTACTCAGATGGTAATGTGCCGTCGCAACCTTCGCTCTCTCTCTCCCGCTACTCTCTCCTCTTCCATCCTATCATCTCTTCCCTCTGCTAAATCCTTCTCCCTCCAATCTCCTCATTCTGCCTCCTCAACCCTCCTCTCCTCCCTCTCTGAATATTTTGACTCTCTATGTCCCCTATCCTCCCGGTCGGCTCGGTCCTCCCCTCCTGCTCCGTGGCTTGACGATTCATTGCGAGCTCACAGAACAGGGCTCCGGGCAGCCGAGCGGAAATTGAAGAAAACTAGACTCCCTGCGGACCTATCATCTTTCCACTCCCTCCTCTCTACATTCTCTTTCTCGGTTTCTGCTGCTAAAGCCACATTCTACCACTCTAAATTTCAAGCCTCTGCATCTAACCCTAGGAAGCTCTTTGCCACCTTCTCCTCCCTGCTGAATCCTCCTCCTCCTCCCCCTCCCTCCTCCCTCTCTGTGGATGATTTCGTCAACCATTTTGAAAAGAAGGTTGACGACATCCGATCCTTGTTTGTTAAGTCAAATGACACTGCTGGTCCTGCTCACACTGCCCTACCCTATGCTTTGACTTCTTTCTCCCCTCTCTCTCCAGATGAAATCTTGCGACTTGTGACGGCCGGCCGCCCAACAACCTTCCCGCTTGACCCTATCCCCTCCTCTCTTCTCCAGACCATTTCCGGAGACCTTCTCCCTTACCTCACCTCGCTCATCAACTCATACTAGTCCGCTGGCTATGTCCCTTCCATCTTCAAGAAAGCAAGAGTTGCACCCCTCCTCAAAAAACCTACACTCGATCCCTCCGATGTCAACAACTACAGACCAGTATCCCTTCTTTCTTTTCTCTCCAGAACTCTTGAGCATGCCGTCTATAGCCAACTCTCCTGCTATCTCTCACAGAATGACCTTCTTGATCCAAACCAGTCAGGTTTCAAGACTGGTCATTCAACTGAGACTCCTCTTCTCTGTGTCACGGAGGCTCTCAGCACTGCTAAAGCTAACTTTCTCTCCTCTGCTCTCATCCTTCTAGATCTATCTGCTGCCTTTGATACTGTGAACCATCAGATCCTCCTCTCCACTTTCTCCGAGTTGGGCATCTCCGGCGCGGCTCACTCTTGGATTGCGTCCTACCTGACAGGTCGTTCCTACCAGGTGGCGTGGCGAGAATCTGTCTCCGCACCACGTTCTCTCACCACTGGTGTCCCCCAGGGCTCAGTCCTAGGCCCTCTCCTATTCTCTCTATACACCAAGTCACTTGGCTCTGTCATATCCTCACATAGTCTCTCCTATCATTGCTACGCAGACGACACACAATTAATCTTCTCCTTCCCCCCTTCTGATAACCAGGTGGCGAATCGCATCTCTGCATGTCTGGCAGACATATCAGTGTGGATGTCGGATCACCACCTCAAGCTGAACCTCGGCAAGACGGAGCTGCTCTTCCTCCCGGGGAAGGACTGCCCACTCCATGATCTCGCCATCACGGTTGACAACTCCATTGTGTCCTCCTCCCAGAGTGCAAAGAACCTTGGCATGACCCTGGACAACACCCTGTCGTTCTCTGCTAACATCAGCCCAGTCAAAACTGTTCGCTGCTCTGGCACCCCAATGGTGGAACAAGCTCCCTCACAACGCCAGGACAGCGGAGTCACTGACCACCTTCCGGAGACACTTGAAACCCTACCTCTTTAAGGAATACCTGGGATAGTATAAAAGTAATCCTTCTACCCCCCCCACAAAATATATATAAAATAATAAAATAATAATAATAAAAAAAACATTAAAAAATAAAATAAAAAAAAACACTTTGGAAAGTGGTTGTCCCACTGGCTATCATGAGGTGAATGCACCAATGTGTAAGTTTAGCGTCTGCTAAATGACGTAAATGTAAATGTAATGAAAAGTTGCTGGAGGGAGCGGGAGCAAGAAATCAGTATTGCACAGACTGCAGTGTGTGTGTGTGTTTGTGTGCATTGGGGTTTTGTTCGCATTCGCAATTGTGTCGATATTCTAAGCCAAACTGCCTTTCATTGTTTTTGTTTTGTATGAATAACTAGGCTACTGCGTTCAGCATTTAGTTTGCATTATTACTGTGTGCATGGCTGCATTCACATACTGTAGGCTGTTTGTAATAGGTTAATTACCCTATCTATTTGGTAGCCTATATTCATTGCCAAATAGGCCTCTCTTTAGTGTGTAGGGCGCTGTCAATTGTGCTGATGCAGCGGAGATGGGCTACAGATTTCACCCTAACCTGTCACTTCAAAAGCAATCAATGGGGCTATTCTGCTTCCATTGGTCCAGTGGCCATTGTTAAGGTTGACCATTTACCAAATGCCAGGACATTTTAGCCAAAAACCTGGTTGCCTCAACAGGAGTCTGACGTTCAGCCACAAGTGGATCTTCCAGCAAGACAATAACCCCAAGTGTAAAATCCCTACCAATGTGCTCTTTAATCTCATAAAACATTTTAGAAAAAGGCTGGCAAGGTGAGCTATTGAAAAGAGGGGTGGCAATTATTTTGATCCCTATCTTTGTGAAAATAAATGTATTACTTATTAAACAACATCTCTTTCTCTGTATTAGTGTAAAATAATATAGTTTTCCCATTTTTTGAGCAGACAATAGAGCTCAGTATTTGTATTCTTTATTTTATACAGTCATTTTTGCTCATCTTTTACAAGGATGCCAATCATTTTGTATCTGACTGTATCACATACGCTTTGATTAACGCGTTCACTATTTTACCTACATTTCGGGCATAATAATAAATAAGGGTGTTTTACAGTAAACATACAGTTGAAGTCGGAAATTTACATACACCTTAGGCAAATAAATTTAAACTCAGTTTATCACAATTCCTGACATTTAATCCTAGTAGAAATTCCCTGTCTTAGGTCAGTTAGGATCACCACTTTATTTTAAGAATGTGAAATGTCAGAATAATAGTAGAGAGAATGATTTTTTCAGCTTTTATTTCTTTCATCACATTCCCAGTGGGTCAGAAGTTTACATACACTCAATTAGTATTTGGTAGCATTGCCTTTAAATTGTTTAACTTGGGTCAAACGTTTCGGGTAGCCTTCCACAAGCTTCCCACAATAAGTTGGGTGAATTTTGGCCCATTCCTCCTGACAGAGCTGGTGTAACTGAGTCAGGTTTGTAGGCCTCCTTGCTCGCACACGCTTTTTCAGTTCTGCCCATACATTTCTATAGGATTGAGGTCAGGGCTTTGTGATGGCCACTCCAATACCTTGACTTTGTTGTCCTTAAGCCATTTTGCCACAACTTTGGAAGTATGCTTGGGGTCATTGTCCATTTGGAAGACCCATTTGCGACCAAGCTTTAACTTCCTGACTGATGTCTTGAGATGTTGCTTCAATATATCCACATAATTGTCCTTCAACATGATGCCATCTATTTTGTGAAGCGCACCAGTCCCTCCTGCAGCAAAGCACCCCCACAGCATGATGCTGCCAACCCTGTGCTTCACGGTTGGGATGGTAATCTTCGGCTTGCAAGCCTTCCCCTTTTTCCTCCAAACATAACGATGGTCATTATGGCCAAACAGTTCTATTTTTGTTTCATCAGACCAGAGGACATTTCTCCAAAAAGTACGATCTTTGTCCCCATGTGCATTTGCAAACCGTAGTCTGGCTTTTTTATGTCGGTTTTGGAGCAGTGGCTTCTTCCTTGCTGAGCGGCCTTTCAGATTATGTCGATATAGGACTCGTTTTACTGTGGATAAAGATACTTTTGCACCTGTTTCCTCCAGCATCTTCACATGGTCCTTTGCTGTTGTTCTGGGATTGATTTGCACTTTTCGCACCAAAGTACGTTCATCTCTAAGAGACAGAACACGTCTCCTTCCTGAGCGGTATGACGGCTGCGTGGTCCCATGGTGTTTATACTTGCGTACTATTGTTTGTACAGATGAACGTGGTACCTTCAGGCGTTTGGAAATTGCTCCCAAGGATGAACCAGACATTTCTGAGGTCTTGGCTGATTTCTTTTGATTTTCCAATGATGTCAAACAAAGAAGCACTGAGTTTGAAGGTAGGCCTTGAAATACATCCACAGGTCCACCTCCAATTGACTCAAATGATGTCAATTAGCCTATCAGAAGCTTCTAAAGCCATGACATAATTTTCTGGAATTTTCCAAGCTGTTTAAAGGCACAGTCAACTTAGTGTATGTAAACTTCTGACCAACTAGAATTGTGATACAGTGAATTATAAGTGAAATAATCTGTCTGTAAACAATTGTTGGAAAGATTACTTGTGTCATGCACAAAGTAGATGTCCTAACCGACTTGCCAAACCTATAGTTTGTTAACAAGACATTTGTGGAGTGGTTGAAAAAACGAGTTTTAATGACTCCAACCTAAGTGTATGTAAACTTCCGACTTCAACTGTAGGCCTAATAAAATACTTCAAATGGTAGGCTAACTGCATCTCTCTCTCTCGCGCTCTCTCTCCCTCTCTCCCTCTCTCCCTCTCTCTCTCTCTCTCTCTCTCTCTCTCTCTCTCTCTCTCTCTCTCTCTCTCTCTCTCTCTCTCTCTCTCTCTCTCTCTCTCTCTCTCTCTCTCTCTCTCTCTCTCTGTGTGTGTGTGGTGACTTAAAGAAGAGTAAGGTTAAGGCCTCAACATCTTGCTGAATTTACCGTGCATTTTGAAAGCAGTCAGACCCCTTTGACTTTTTCCACATTTTGTTGTTACAGCCTTATTCTAAAATGTATTTAAATAAATAAATAAATCCCTCATCAATCTACACACAATACCCCATAATGACAAAGCAAAAACAGGTTTGTATTTATTTTATAAAAACTGAAATATCACATTTACTTAAGTATTCAGACCCTTTACTCAGTACTTTGTTGAAGCACCTTTGACAGAAATTACAGCCTTGAGCCTTCTTGGGTATAATGCTACACGCTTGGCACACCTGTATTTGGGGAGTTTCTCCCATTCTTCTCTGCAGATCCTCTCAAGCTCTGTCAGGTTGGATGGGGAGCGTCGCTGCACAGCTATTTTCAGGTCTCTCCAGAGATGTTAGATCGGGTTCAAGTCCGGGCTCTGGCTGGGCCACTTAAGGACAGTCAGAGACATGTCCCGTTGCCACTCCTGCATTGTCTTGGCTGTGTGCTTAGGGTCGTTGTCCAGTTGGAAGGTGAACCTTCACCCCAGTCTGAAGTCCTGAGTGCTCTGGAGCAGGTTTTCATCAAAGATCTCTCTGTACTTTGCTCCTCTCATCTTTCCCGTGATCCTGACTAGTCTCTCTGTCCTTGCCGCTGAAAAACATCCCCACAGCATGATGCTGCACCACCATGCTTCACCGTAGGGATTGTGCCAGGTTTCCTCCAGATGTGGCATTCAGGCCAAAGAGTTCAATGTTGGTTTCATCAGACCAGAGAATCTTGTTTCTCATGGTCTGAGAGTTCTTTAGGTGACTTTTGGCAAACTCCAAGCGGGCTGTCATGTGCCTTTTACTGAGTAGTGGCTTCCGTCTGGCCACGCTACCATAAAGTCCTGATTTGTGGAGTGCTGCAGATAAGGTTGTCCTTCTGGAAGGTTCTCCCATCTCCACTGAGGAACTCTGGAGCTCTGTCAGAGTGACCATCAGGTTCTTGGTCACCTCCCTGACTCAGTTTGGCCGGGCGGCCAGTTCTAGGAAAAGTCTTAGTGGTTCCAAACTTCTTCCATTTAAGAATGACAGAGGCCACTGTGTTCTTGAAATGTTTTGGTACCCTTCCCCAGGTCTGTGCCTCGACACAATGCTGTCTTGGAGCTCTACGGACAATTCCTTCAGCCTCATGGCTTGGTTTTTACTCTGACATTTTAGTCATTTAGCAGACGCTCTTATCCAGAGCGACTTACAGGAGCAATTAGGGTTAAGTGCCTTGCTCAAGGGCACATCAACAGATTTTTCACCTAGTCAGCTCGGGGATTAGAACCAGCGACCTTTCGGTTACTGGCACTACGCTCTTAACCACTAAGCTACCTGCCGCCTACCTGACATTCCCTGTGAACTGTGGGACCTTATATAGACAGGTGTGTGCCTTTCCAAATCATGCCAAATCAATTGAATTTACCACAGGTGGACACAGTGAAGTTGAAGAAACATCTCAAGGATGATTAATGGAAACAGGATGCACCTGAGCTCAATTTTGAGTCTCTTAGCAAAGGGACTGAATACTTATGTAATTACATTTGCAAGAATTTCTAAAAATCTGTTTTCACTTTGTAATTATGGGGTATTGTGTGTAGATTGATGAGGAAAATAATTAATTTAATCCATTTTAGAATAAGGCTGTAACGTAACCAAATGTAGGTCTGAATACTTTCCCGAATACACCCTATCTGAACTAGCATTTATCTGAATTTCTGTCTGTGTCCATTTTGAAAGTGCTGAAAGTATAGGCCTACCTCGTCGCAGCTCACTTGCTTCCACTTGCTTATACTTAGAGCTAAGTGTTAATGATATAAGAACAAACATTATGAATTTACTGAACATAAATGTAATAATGTTTGAGTATGGTTCTAAAGTCAAAACTCATGTTGCCGTTTGTTATTATTGAAGGAGAATGTGATTCTTATCCAATTACACAAAACCACAAGGAGTCAGTAGAAACCAAGTTTGTTTAAGCAAGTCAGCCATATCAGCTATGGTTTTACAAAGGCAGCAATTGAGGCTGACTCCGCTGACAGCCAGGTGTAGCGGTGGTAAGGATTCACTCCATGGTGCTGAAAGGAAAGCTCCGCTGTCGGGACAGCTTTATGTAGGCCATAACAGTTTGTGGGCACCGTTTGTCGCCGTTATAGTGCAATTAATGTATTGTTTAGTGTTGTGTTGTGTAGTGGCTTTGCTGGCATGCATTTAAAAAAATATATGCGTTTGTCCCACCAAGATTTACATGCTAAAATTGCCACTGACTGCAATGTGTACAGTATTATTTGGGCTGTTGCTACACCTCGTCTGTGCACCCCTTTACTGACAATCAGTTGCATGACAGCTGTGGTATTTTTTTTTTTGTCATTTAGCAGACGCTCTTATCCAGAGCGACTTACAGTTTGGCCGTAATGCATACATTATTTTATATTTATCATACTGGCCCCCTGTGGGAATCGAACCCACAACCCTGGCGTTGCAAACGCCATGCTCTACCAACTGAGCTACATCCCTGCCGGCCATTCCCTCCCCTACCCTGGACAACGCTGGACCAATTACGCACCGCCCCATGGGTCTCCTGGTCGTGGCCAGCTATGACAGAGCCTGGATTCGAACCAGGATCTCTAGTGGAACAGCTAACACCGTGATGCAGTGCCTTAGACCACTGCGCCACTCGGGAGACTGTATTTAGAGGCTGTCTTAAAACAGCAACCATGAACACCCTTATCTCAGTAGCTCTTTGTGTGTGCAATTGCATCATCTGGCATCATAACTTTCAACATTATTTTTGCACTTTGTCATTGTCACTGCTCATTCCAGTAGAACATTAATGAAAGATTTCCATGGAAGTTGGCATCACTCAGAATATATTGGATTGCAGCTATGTTCTACACTGCAGCCATGGGATTGTGAACCAATCGAAAGTGGATTGAAGCGTAAGTAGCCTTTTCCCCGTAACCCAATCAGCATCGCGAATGCATGAGTCACCATCCAAAGCCTAATTAATATCTTAACCATGTTTCAAAGGCATATTCAGCGTCAGTTATTTTTGTACACATCTACCAATCGGTGCCATTCTTTGTGAGGCATTGAAAAACCTCCATGGTTTTTGTGGTTGAATCTGTGCTTGGAATTCACTACTCGATTGAGGGACCTTACAGATAATTGTATGTGTGGTATACAGGGATGGAGTAGTCATTTAAAATTCATGTTTATTGAACAGGGAATGAGTTGATGCAACATATTATGCGATTTGTTAAGTACATTTTTACTTATTTAGCCTTGCTATAACAAAGGGGTTGAAAAATTACTGACTGAAGACATTTCAGCTTTACATTTTCTATTAATTTCTATAATTTCTATGAACTAAATTCCACTTTGACATTATGAGGTATTGTTTGTAGATCAGTGACACAAAATCTAAATTTAACACATTATAAATTCAGGCCGTAACACAACAAAATGTGTAAAACGTGAAGTGGTGTGAATACTTTCTGTGGGAATGGACTAAGATCCCTCCCAATGTGCTCTCCAATTTTGGAATAGTAATTTTTGCACTTTGTCATTGTCATTCCTCATTCTAGTAGAACATTAATGAAAGATTTCCATGGAAGTTGGCATCACTCAAAATAAATTGGGTTGCAGCTATGTTCTGCTCTGCAGCTGTGGGATTGTGAGCCAATCAACAGTGGAATTAAGAGTTGCATCTACCCCATAATCAGCATACATGAGTCACTCCCACAACATTCACTTACATGGCACAGAGGACTGAACGGGGCAGTTGTTGCTATTACATTTGTTGGATGAAATTAAAATAAAGCTTTTTGGCCACGCACACTAGTTGCGGGTTTGGCGTTAAAATAAGGAAGCATAAGCAGAAAGGGAACCCCATACCTACTGTAAAATATGGAGGTGGCCCTTTGATGTTATGGGGCTATTTTGCTTCTGCTGGTTCTGGGGCCCTTTTTAAGGTCAACGGCATCATGAACTTTAAACACTACCAGGACATTTCAGCCAAAAACCTGGTTGCCTTTGCCCGGAGGCTGACACTTGGCCGCAAGTGGATCTTTCAGCAAGACAATAACCCTAAGTACACATCAAAATCCACAAAGAAATTGTTAATTGACCACAACATCAACATTTTTCAATGGCCATCAGTCTCCTGACTTGAACCCCATTGGAAAATGTGGTTTGAATTGAACAGAGTAGTCCATAAGTGCAGATGAAGCATACCAAGGATCTAGAAAGATTCTGTATGGAGGAATGGTCCATGATCCCTCCCAATCATGTTAGAAAAAGGCTCAGTGCTGTTATCCTCACAAGGTGAGGTATTGAAATGTATTGAAATCAGGGGTGCCAGTTATTTTGACCCCTATCTTTTTTAGAAAATCTCATTTTCTGAGCAATTATTTTAGTCTAAAATAATATAATGTAGCTTTTTTGTCTCCATACAATATAGCTTAGTATTTATATTCTTCACTAGAACATTAATGAAAGATTTCCATATTAGCCTTATCCCCATGACCCAATCAACGTAATTTTTGCACTTTGTCAATGTCGCTCCTCATTCCTGTAGAACATTTACATTTACATTTTAGTCATTTAGCAGACGCTCTTATCCAGAGCGACTTACAGGAGCAATTAGGGTTAAGTGCCTTGCTCAAGGGCACATTTACGTCATTTAGCAGACGCTCTTGTCCAGAGCGACTCACAAATTGATGCATTCACCCTATAGCCAGTGGGATAACCACTTACAATTTTTTTTGGGGGGGGGGTAGAAGGATTACTTTATCCTATCCCAGGTATTCCTTAAAGAGGTGGGGTTTCAAATGTCTCCGGAAGGTGGTGAGTGACTCCGCTGTGGGGGGGGGTAGAAGGATTACTTTATCCTATCCCAGGTATTCCTTAAAGAGGTGGGGTTTCAACATTAATGAAACATTAATGAACATGAACATTAATGAAACATTAATGAAACATTAATGAAACATTTCCATGGAAGTTGGCATCACTCATAATAAGTTTGATTGCAGCTATGTTCTACACTGCAGCCGTGGAATTGTGAGCCAATCAAAAGTGGAGTGAAGAGTAGCCTTTTCCAGGTAACCCAATCAGCATCGTGTATGCATGAGTCACTTCCACACTCTGCCCTTACATGGCACAGAGGACTGAACAGGGTCTTCAGATGGATATAAAGCTGCCAGTTCAGAGACAACATAACCACAACTATAAATACTTTCACTACTACTACTACTACTACTACTACTACTACTACTACTACAGAACCACAAGGTAATATTCTATTACTTATCATTATTTTAGATGAACTCAATGGACATTGAATCTGTCTTTTTGGTCACAATTTTAGACCGAATAATGCTAGCTGTAGATTGGACTGGTACCAAAAGAAGAAATCCCTTCCAGTGATTGCATAAGAAACTGTAATTTCATCAATACTCTGGGAAGAGTATTTAAGTATTTATTTAATTAACATTTCCATTTAATGTAATTTCCACTCCAGTTTCAGGACTTGACAGCAACCATGTACAAGGAGACAGCTGTCACAATCCTAGACGGCATGGAGAATGTCTCCACCTTCGCTGCCACCATAAACCCACTCTTCAACATAGTCACCGCAGTGGTGAAGGTGACAAAGGGCCTGGTCGCCAAAGACCTCACTCAAGACAAGGACGTCAAAACATTCGGCCACATCCAGGCCAAGCTGGAAAGCATCTCCAAGACAAACCAGCAGATTCTGAAGCAGATTCACCTGGACGAGGTCATTGAGAAGTACAGCAAATATGAAGAGTATATCAAGCACCAGTACACTGCCCTCAACACCATGGTGGAGCAGATTGAAAAAGACCCTGAAGGAAGAGAGGGCTACATGGCAGAGTTCCAGAGGGTCTATGAGAGAGACAAGAGTACCCTTGCTCTGAACACGTACTACAGCGGGGTCATAGAAGAGGAGAAAACTTTTGAACAAAGGGGTTTGCTGGAGGTGTACCTAGAGCACTACAAGCAAAACCGAGACGTTATGGAGAAAAAGTGCTCCCAACTGGCTAATGTCTTTCGCATGGGCCTGATGACACTAATGGCATATACGGTGGTCACAGAGGATGATGAGGATGAAGTCAGGATGAAATGGGCCCCCAAGGTGGAGAAGATTCAGGCCAAGATGAATGAGGCGCTGGCCCAGTGTGAAGGGAACTGATCCACATTCACTCCCAGGGTTGGGTGGGCATGAGGGCTTTAAGGTTAAAGGTTATTTGGTGACTACTAGTACTCTTCCTTCAATTAAAAAATAATAGTCATTTCCTTTTGGGTGGTGGGCAATTCCTTTGTCAATGAATGGAATGGATTAAGTATAGATTTTATAATATTTTGCAATGAGCAGTGTTGCACTTCAGCCCTCATGTTTTCTATTTTCCACTGTCAAGTTCATTTTCAGAAATGAGTCTGAATGCATGCATTATGAACCTTGTATACAGTATCTTTGGTTTTTGTTCCTTGAATTAAATGTGTTTTCTAAGTAAATGCTTTTTTGCACTTAATAAGAAAAATACGTTATCACATATGGTGTGTTGTTATTCATTATTTAAGCTCTTAGATGGAATGTAAATGGAACCAATTATGTTAAAAGGTAGTCCACTCCAGAGCCATATACATTATACTGTACTGTTTTGTGGTATCAAAAAATTGCTTCACAGGTTTTGGAAACGTTCAGAAATGAACAGCACATTGTGGAAGCGTCAATTATCACTTAGAAATGGCTATGGAGGACAAAGTGGCGCTCTTGGAATGTTCAGACAGAAACCGCATTGGCCCAACTCTCTATATATACAAACAAAACTATAAACGCCACATGCAACAATTTCAAAGATTTTACTGTTACAGTTCATTTAAGGAAATCAGTCAATTTAAATAAGTAAATTAGGCCCTAATCTATGGATTTCGCATGACTGGGAATACAGATATGTATCTGTTGGTCACAGATACCTTTAAAAAAAGTAGGGGCGTGGATCAGAAAACCGGTCAGTATCTGATGTGTCAACCATTTGCCTCATGCAGCGCGACACGTCTCCTTCACATATCAGGCTGTTGATTCTGGCCTCTAGAATGTTATCCCACTCCTCTTCAATGGCTGCTGGATATTGGTGGGAACAGGAGCATGCTGTCGTACATGTCGATCCAGAGCATCCCAAACGTGCTCAATGGGTGACATGTCTGGTGAGTATTCAGACCATGGAAGAACTTGGATATTTTCAGCTTCCAGGAATTGTGTACAGATCGTTGTGACATGGGGCCGTGCATTATCATGCGGAAACATGAGGTGACGGCGGCGGATGAATGGCACGACAATGGGCCTCAGGATCTAGTCACTGTACCTCTGTGCATTAAAATTGCTATCAATAAAATGAAATTGTAATTGTTGTCCGTAGCTTATGCTTGCCCATACCATAACCCCACTGCCACCATGGTGCACTCTTTTCACAACGTTGACATCAGCAAACCGCTCGCCTATACAACGCCATACACGCTATCTGCCATCTGCCTGGTACAGTTGAAACCGGGATTAATCCATGAAGAGGACACTTCTCCAGCGTGCCAGTGGCCATCGATGGTAGCATTTTCCCACTGAAGTCTTTTACGATGCCGAACTGCAGTCAGGTCAAGACCCTGGTGAGGACGACGAGCACGCAGATGAGCTTCCCTGAGACGGTTTCTGACAGTGTGTGCAGAAATTCTTTGGTTGTGCAAACCCACAGTTTCATCAGTTGTCCTGGTGGCTGGTCTCAGATGATCCCGCAGGTGAAGAAGCCTGATGTGAAGGTCCTGGGCTGGCGTGGTTACACGTGGTCTGCAGTTGTGAGGCCGGTTGGACGTACTGCCTCATTTTCTAAAACGATATTGGCTTATGGTAGAGAAATTAACATTACATTCTCTGGCAATAGCTCTAGTGGACATTCCTGCAGTCAGCATGCCAATTGCACACTCCCTCAAAACTTGAGACATCTGAGGCATTGTGTTGTGTGACAAAACTGCACATTTTAGACTGGCCTTTTATTGTTTCCAGCACAAGGTGGACCTGTGTAATGATCATGCTGTTTAATCAGCTTCTTGATTTGCCACACCTGTCAGGTGGATGGATTATCTTGGCAAAGGGGAAATGCTCACTAACAGGGATGTAAAGAAATGTGTGCACAAAATTTGAGAGAAATAAGCTTTTTGTCCGTAAGGAAAATTTCTGGGATCTTTTATTTCAGCTCATGAAACATGGGACCAACACTTTACATGTTGCATTTATATTTTTGTTCAGTGTATTTACAGAGTTACAGAAACACTGTGAAATTGTTAAAAAGCTAACACTTTCAAAAGTGTAACATTAACTATGTGCGGTATGGGACAATATAGTGAGTGTTACATTTAACACTATTAGAGCTTAACACTTCCACTTGTGATTTTGCTTTGTACAATGAACTTTCTTTTTTTAACAACTTGTCAATACATTGCTCTACTCTCTCTTTCTCTCAGGCTTCTGTCTCTGTATCAGAAGCTACCATCCTCCCCAACCCTATCAAGCACTGCCAGGTTTTGACCCCTGTGTCATGACTTCCTGCTTGCCATCATGTCGGAGATGGAGATCGTGGAAGACCGGGCCAAGCTGAAACAGGGCCTGGTGAAGGTGCTGCAGTGTGTGACCACCATCTTCTCAGCGGTGGCTGTGGTCAACCCCATTTTTGGCGTGGCCGGCTCTCTAATCCGAGTGGTGCTGCACCACGTGGACGATGAGGACATCCAGACGCTGAAGCACGAGTTTGGCTAGGTCAACCGTGCCCTGGACCAGCTGGCCCAGCAGAACCGCAGCTCCCTGCTGCAGATCAAGAAGGAGATGCTGGATGACCAGTACTGCCATGTGGCGGAGAACCTGCGCAACCAGTCCCTCAAGTTCATAGAGATGGTGGCGGTGCGGCCCGAGTACTGCGAGCGCAAGAAGGACGACTTCAAGGAGAGCTACTCTAATGACCTGGTCGACCAGAACCTGCACACGCTCTACGAGGTCATGGTGGGCAAGCCCAAGCTGTTCAGCCGGCCCATCCTGGAGGGTTGAGTGGACCGAGAAGATGGAGCATGTGCATGAGAGGATGCAGGAGGCCCTGCGGAAGTGCAAGTGAAGAAGAGGAGTAGAAGAAGAAGGTGTAGAGCAGGGCTCCCCAACTGGCGGCCCGCGGGCCGAATTTGGCCCGTGGGTGGTTTTATTTGGCCCCCCCCCCAAGTTTTCTGAGCAAAAAAAAAAAATAATGTTAATAAAAAATGTAATAAATTATATAAATCATTGTGGGACATAAAATACTGTAAAAACACCAGGAAATGAGCTCCAAGTGATTTTAATGTAAGAAATCTGTTCCCAAGTATTCCCACGCATAATAGAGAGATGTGATCGTATAAAAATGTAAGCATTTGTATACGAATTATTGTCAGAATGGTGTATGTAGGTGAGTGGAAGGAATCAAGCGCAGGCACCAGGATGACTTCAACCGTTTAGTAATGTTCACCAAAACACGAGAACAAACGAGTCGCCAACCCAACCGGGTGGCGCAACCAATTACGCACAAAAACACAGTGCGTCAAAAACAAGAAAAGCGCACACAGTGCGAGCTCTCGGTAAAACACAACGAGAGAAATACAATACACGATACAGAGGTAGGCTGACAAACAACAATCACGCATAACACCTGACCCAAACAAACAAACTAAATAAGGGGAACAATCAAGACACAAATAAGGGACAGGTGTTATGAACAGACAAAACCAAATGAACAAGAAAACATAGAACGGTGGCAGCTAGTACTCCGGAGACGACGACCGCCGAAGTCCGCCCGAACAAGGAAGAGGAGCAGCCTCGGCCGAAACCGTGACAGTACCCCCCCTTGACGCGCGGCTCCAGCCGTGCGCCGACCTGGAGCTCGAGGACGACCCGGACGACGCGGAGCAGGGCGCGCCAGGATGACCCCGATGGAAATCGGTCAGTAGGGACTGGTCTAACACGTCCCTCCTTGGCACCCAGCACCGCTCCTCCGGACCGTACCTCCCACTCCACGAGATATTGAAGACCCCCATCCGGCGCCTAGAATCCAGGATGGACCTCACGGTGTACGCCGGAGCCCCTCGATGTCCAACGGGGCGGAGGAGTCTCCTCAATCTCAAAGTCCTGGAGTGGACCAGCTACCACCGGCCTGAGGAGAGACACATGGAACGAGGGGTTAATATTCTTGTAGTCAACAGGTAGTTCTAACCTATAACTCACCTCGTTCAATCTCCTCAGGACTTTAAACGGCCCCACAAACCGCCGACCCAGCTTCCGGCAGGGCAGGCGGAGGGGCAGGTTTCTGGTGAGAGCCAGACTCGATCTCCAGGTGCGTACACTGGCCCCTCACTGCGGTGTAGGTCGGCGCTCGTCTTTTGTCGACGTATGGCACGCTGCAAATGGACGTGTGCAGCGTCCCACGTCTCCTCCGAGCGCCGTACCCACTCATCCACAGCGGGGGCCTCGATCTGGCTCTCATGCCATGGTGCCAGCACCGGCTGGTACCCTAACACACACTGAAAAGGGGGTTAGTTGGGTGGAGGAGTGGCGAAGAGAGTTCTGTGCCATCTCGGCCCAGGGCACATATCTCGCCCACTCCTCCGGCCGGTCCTGACAGTATGACCTCAGAAACCTACCCACATCCTGGTTGACACGTTCAACCTGCCCATTACTCTCCGGGTGGTAACCCGAGGTAAGGCTTACCGACACCCCCAACCGTTCCATAAATGCCCTCCACACTCTAGAGGTGAACTGGGGGCCTCGGTCAGACACTATATCCTCGGGTACCCCGAATGCCGGAAGACATGAGTGAACAGAGCCTCTGCGGTCTGTAGGGCCGTGGGTAGACCCGGCATGGGAAGGAGACGACAGGCCTTCGAGAACCGATCCACAACGACCAGGATGGTAGTATTTCCCTGTGAGGGGGAAGGTCGGTAACAAAATCCACCGAGAGGTGGGACCAGGGTCGTTGTGGAATAGGCAGGGGTTGTAACTTACCCCTGGGCAAATGTCTGGGCGCCTTACACTGGGCACACACCGAACAGGAGGAGACATAAATCCTCACATCCCTAGCTAACGTTGGCCACCAGTACTTCGTGCTAAGGCAGTGCACTGTCCGGCCGATACCGGATGGCCAGAGGAGGGACGTATGAGCCCAACAAATGAGGCGATCGCGTATCTCGAGCGGAACGTACGTCCGACCCACAGGACACTGAGGAGGACTCGGGTCGGTGCGTAACGCCCGCTCGATCTCACCATCAACCTCCCACACCACCGGAGCAACCAGACAAGACTCCGGTAGTATGGGCGTGGACTCAACTGACCTCTCCTCTGCGTCATACCGCCGGGACAGAGCATCTGCCTTCCCGTTCTGGGACCCAGGGATGTATGTGATCTTAAACACAAACCGGGCCAGGAACATAGTCCAACGAGCCTGGCGAGGATTCAGTCTCCTAGCTGCCCGGATGTACCCAGGTTACGATGGTCAGTTTGAATGAGGAAAGGGTGTTGAGCCCCCTCGAGCCAATGCCGCCACACCTTTAGGGCCTGTACTACGGCTAACAGCTCCCCTGTCTCCTACGTCATAATTCCGCTCCGCCGGACTGAGCTTCTTTGAGTAGAACGCACAGGGACGGAGTTTAGGTGGAGTGCCAGAACGCTGGGAAAGAACGGCCCCTATCCCGGCCTCTGACGCTGCCCACCTCTACTTGGAACGGTAAGGAGGGATCCGGATGCGCCAACACCGGGCGCCGAGGTAAACAGGTCCTTCAGTCTCCCAAATGCCCTGTCCGCCTCAGCTGACCACCGCAAGCGCACCGGACCCCCCTTTAACAGAGACGTGATGGGAGCTGCCACCTGTCCAAAACCCCCGGATAAACCTCCGGTAGTAATTCGCAAAACCCAAGAACCGTTGCACCTCCTTCACAGTGGTTGGGGTCTGCCAATTACGCACAGCTGACACCCGGTCTACCTCCATCTTCACCCCTGACGCAGATAACTGGTAACCCAGAAAGGAGACCGACTTCTGGAAAAACAGACATTTCTCTGCCTTGACATATAGGTCATGCTCCAACAGCCTCCCTCAATACTCGGCGCACCAGGGCTACATGCTCAGCACGGGTAGGACTATACACCAGAATGTCGTCGATGTACACAACCACTCCCTGTCCCTGCATGTCCCGGAAAATCTCATCAACGAAGGATTGGAAGACTGAGGGAGCATTCATCAACCCATATGGCATGACTAGATACTCGTAGTGCCCGGAAGTCGTGCTAAACGCTGTCTTCCATTCATCGCCCCTTACGAATGCGCACCAAGTTATATGCGCTCCTAAGATCCAATTTTGTAAAGAACTGCGCACCGTGCAGTGACTCCGCCATAGTCGCAATCAGAGGAAGTGGATAGCTGTACTTCACTGTGATCTGATTGAGACCGCGGTAATCAATACACGGCCGCAGACCTCCATCCTTCTTCTTCACAAAAAAGAAACTTGAGGAAACGGGTGAAACGGAGGGCCGTATGTATCCCTGTCTAAGAGACTCAGAGATGTATGTCTCCATAGATCTTTTCTCCTCTTGAGACAAGGGATACACATGGCTCCGCGGGAGAGCTGCGCCTGACTGGAGATCTATCGCACAATCCCCCTGTCTGAGGCGGCAGCTGAGCAGCCCTAGTCTTACTGAACGCCAGTGCCAAATCCTCATACTCGGGGGAATCTGCAGTGCTGGCATTAGATTCGGACTCTCCACCGAGGTCGCCCTATGGAAACACCCAGACACCGCCCCTCACATTGAGCAGACCACCCTTTAAGAGCTTTCTCTCGCCACCCAATAATAGGGTCATGAGTCATCAACCAGGGAAGACCCAACACCACCGGATACGCAGGAGAGTCAATCAAATAAAGCTGAATCCTCTCCTCATGACCCTCCCGCGCCATCATCTGAAGTGGTGCTGTGACTTCCCTAATCAAACCAGACCCTAACGGACGGCTATCTAGGGCATGGACGGGGAAAGGCTTATCCACTGGAAGGAGGGGAATCCCTAACTCTAAACAGAACTGGCGATCTATAAAATTCCCAGCTGCGCCTGAATCTACCAGCGCCTTATGCTGGGAACGAGGTGCAACCTGTGGGAAACAAACAGGCAAGGTTAGGTGCACGACAGAAAGCTCTGGGTAAGCAGGGCGCCTACTCACCTGGGGGGACCCCCCAATGCCTGACCTGCCATCTCCTCCTCTGGAGGACCCGCCCCAGCACCTAGCCGCAGTGTGCCCTCCACGACCACAGTTGGTGCAAGGGCCGGGTCCCCGTGGGCTCCTCCTCCGTTCCCTAGCGCCAGCACCCCCGAGCTCCATAGGACTCGGCTCGGGAGGCGCTGGAGAGTGGAATGGCGAACCCCCTCCGGGACGCCCCACGGGTGGCGAGCAGGGTATCCAGCCGGATGGCCATGTCGACCAGTTGGTCGAAAGTCAACGACGTGTCCCTGCACGCCAACTCTCGCTGGACGTCCTCTCGGAGGCTGCAGCGGGAAATGGTCAATAAGGGCCCGCTCATTCCACCCCTGCATCAGCCGCTAGGGTCCGGAACTCTAAGGCAAAGTCCTGTGCGCTCCTCATCCCCTGTCGGAGGTAGAACAGACGTTCCCCGCCGCCTTCCCTTCTGGTGGATGGTCGAATACAGCACGGAAGCGGCGGGAGAACTCCGCATAGTTCGTGAGTTGCGGCGTCCATTCTCCTCCACTCGGCGTTGGCCCACTCCAACGCCTTGCCGGTGAGACAGGAGATGAGGGCTGAGACGCCTCGTGTCCCGAGGGCGCCGGGTGGACGGTGGCGAGGTAGAGCTCCACCTGCAGCAGGAACCCTTGACACCCGGCGGTGGAGCCGTCGTACGCCCTCGGGAGCGAGAGCCGAATCCCACTGGGTTCCGGGAGATGACACTGGAGGGCTGACCGCTGGAGCTGGGTCGGTGTGTGGAGGTGTGGGAACCCGCTGGTCTCCCATCGGTGCAGCGTGGTCATCACCCTATCCAGAGCGTGACAGACCTGGTTCATGCGGTCCTCCTGACCTTGAAGACGTTCAGCCATATCAGCTGGTGGCGCGGTCGCTCCTGCTGATTCCATATTGTGATGCGTGATTCTGTCAGAATGGTGTATGTAGGTGAGTGGAAGGAATCAAGCGCAGGCACCAGGATGACTTCAACCGTTTAGTAATGTTCACCAAAACACGAGAACAAACGAGTCGCCAACCCAACCGGGTGGCGCAACCATACGCACAAAAACACAGTGCGTCAAAAACAAGAAAAGCGCACACAGTGCGAGCTCTCGGTAAAACACAACGAGAGAAATACAATACACGATACAGAGGTAGGCTGACAAACAACAATCACGCATAACACCTGACCCAAACAAACAAACTAAATAAGGGGAACAATCAAGACACAAATAAGGGACAGGTGTTATGAACAGACAAAACCAAATGAACAAGAAACATAGAACGGTGGCAGCTAGTACTCCGGAGACGACGACCGCCGAAGTCCGCCCGAACAAGGAAGAGGAGCAGCCTCGGCCGAAACCGTGACAATTATTTAAATTATTATGTTTTATTCAAACATTATATCTGTTTGGGCTTCATGCAGTCAATTTACAGTCCGTAAATTATTTGTAATTATAAACTGGGTGGTTTGAGCCCTGAATGCTGATTGGCTAACCAGTTTATAATAGCAATAAGGCACCTCAGGGGTTTGTGGTATATGGCCAATATACCACAGCTAAGGGCTGTATCCAGGCACTCCGCATTACATCATTGAATCTAGTTGATGATACCTGGTCATTTCCGAATACATAATGTATGCACATATATGTACATAATGTATGCACATTCCACACCCATCATTTTTGAAGAGCTGATCGCCCAAAGTGCACAATAGTCTCTTCCAAGGTCTTTAGCCAAAGAACTGTACCTGAGAATCAGTGAAACAACAATTACACTCACAGTCACATGTATCTTTCTATCTCTCATAAGAAACTGCCAAACTCCTCTTCATGTAAGCATTGATGGTTGAGATAGGTGAGAGGGTATCCAAAAATATTCCACCATATAGTGTGCGCTCCCCTCTCTCTCTCTCTCTGAGAGCCTGTTTCTAAAATGATTTATGAGATTGGAGAGCGCATTGGGAGGGATCTTAGACCATTTTTCCAAACAGAATCTTTCCAGATCCTTGGTATCCTTCGTCTGTGCTTATCGACTACCCTGTTCAATTCAAACCACATGTTTTCAATGGAGTTCAAGTTAATTAACCATTTCTTTGCGGATTTTGATGTGTACTTACTGTTATTGTCTTGCTGAAAGATCAGCTTGCGGCCAAGTGTCAGCCTCCTGGCAGAGGCAACCAGGTTTTTGGCTCAAATGTAATTGTAGTGTTTAAAGTTCATGATGCCGTTGACCTTAAAAAGGGCCCCAGAACCAGCGGAAGCAAAATAGCCCCATAACATCAAAGAGCCACCTCCATATTTTACAGTAGGTATGGGGTTCCTTTCTGCTTATGCTTCCTTATTTCAACACCAAACCCACAACTTGTGTGTGTGGCCAAAGAGATTTATTTTAATTTCATCCAACATATGTAATAGCCTGGAGTTTGTTAAACGGCATAGGCACTTTGATTGGAACCTCTTATTCTCTCTCACTCTCTCTCTCTCTCAACCCCTCCCGGAGGACCTGACCCCTAGGACCATGCCTCAGGACTACCTGATCTGACGACTTCTGGCTGTCCACCTGGTCATGCTGCTGATCCAGTTTCTGCTGTTCTGCCCGGCGCTATGGAACCCTGACCTTTTCACAGGACATGCTAAGTTGTCGTGTTGCTGACCCAGATTCTGCTGTTCTGCCTGTGGCTAAGGAACCCTGACCTGTTCACTGGTCGCGCTACCTTCTCCCGGAGCTGCTCTTTCGACCCCTTCTCTCTCTCTCTCTCTCTCTCTCTCTCTCTCTCTCTCTCTCTCTCTCTCTCTCCACCTCTCCCTCTCTCTCTTTACACCAAACTGCAGATATTAAATGTGTGGCCGTGAATCCTCCTCTCTTTTTGGACCTCTCTTCAACATCGCACTGGAAGGAACATTTTAGAAAACTTGAAAGAAGCAGCTGTTGGGGCTGATCGGGCGTGAAGGACAAGTACAGCCACTATTAGGTAAAGAAAGCTATGCTGTTGTAGGAAGGAGAGGAATGGGTTTCTCAAACAACAAGACAGCGGTAAAGACTACAAGGTGTGCCCCATGTTACTCATCAGACTTAGCTAATGCGTGCGTAAATACAGTACCCATACAGTGTGTCACCATCAGACATGCGCATTAGTGAAAACACTCATTTATTCTATAATTTTTTTATACATTTGTATTTTTTTCATACATTGGTATTTACTACATGGTGGTTGGCTAAAATAGAATATATGCTCCTCTGATAGTTGTCCTCTATACGTGGGACTTTCTCCACATTCCCTCTATGACCTAGGATCCCCCATCCTTTCTTCCATCACTTTTCTCCTTACTCCAGGACAGCTGTGTATACAACTTTTACATTTTACATTTACATTTACATTTTAGTCATTTAGCAGACGCTCTTATCCAGAGCGACTTACAGTTAGTGAATACATATTTTTTTTAAACTGGCCCCCCGTGGGAATCGAACCCACAACCCTGGCGTTGCAAACGCCATGCTCTATCAACTGAGCTACATCCCTGCCGGCCATTCCCTCCCCTACCCTGGACGACGCTGGGCCAATTGTGCGCCGCCCATGAGTCTCCCGGTCGCGGCCGGCTGCGACAGAGCCTGGATTTTTCTATGTTCATTCAACCAGTTAATTGACTATCAATGTGGAGTCATTATTCTATAATTCATTAAGGATCTATTGACGCACCTGTTTGTCAATCTTTTGAACATAATACAAAATCCCCATCAAAATCTGTTAGTTTAAGCTAGAGATATGTTTTTTTGCATGGGCTGCGTCTCAATCCTCTGCATCCGCCTATGTGGCCCTTCCGCATCTGCCGTGAGACATCCCGAAAATCGTTCTTCTCACAAAAACGTCTGTAGCGTCCGAAAGGTTTGGCCTACAAACTAATATGACAACTCTATGGAAAGACGGTGTTCTCCGTTCTCTGTATCTCTACAACCCCCATAAGTGTAACAGAACTCATCTGAAGGTAACCCATACAAATGAATGGAAGTAAGGAGGTAGTTTTGTGGCAACAAAAATAAGGGGTTAAATATGTGAAAAAAGTTATAGAAATGTTTCAAAACAAATTCAAACTAAACTGAAATATCATAATTGGATAAGTCTCCATCCCACTTGGTTAATACTTGGAGGAAGCATCTTTGGCAGTCATTACAGCTGTGAATCATTTGGAATAACATTCCATCAACTTTGCACAACTCTTACGGCAACATATATCCATTGTTTTTGTCAAAATTGCTCAAGCTCTGAGACTGAGACTAGACCAATCAGGAACACCTCTTGGAAAGCCATTTTGGTGTGTCTTTGGCATTAAAATGTGTGTAATTGTCTCGCTGAAAAATCAAACTCTATCCCAGGGTTAGGTTTTCAGAAGACTGAGGTGGGTTTTCCTCTAACTTTTTACCTGGGCTTTGCTCCTTTCATATTTTCCGAATGGACCCCTAGACTCTATGCACTTGAGGAGATCTGAGAGGATTTGATTCGTATAAGCATTATGGTGAAACTTAAATTTAGCCTATCAGAGGGCAAGGTGGAGCTATTACCATATTGATTGCACATGTCTAATATTATCAGATCTCCACAAGTGCATAGAGTGTAGGGTCTAGGGGTCCTTTAGGGATTGGGCCCATGTGTCGCATGAAGCCAATTGGGTAGTGTCTGTAGTACATGGCTTTCCATCCCTGTTCCTGGAGAGCTACCTTTCTCACTCCAACCCTAATCTAGCACACCTGATTCTAATAATTAGCTGCTTGATAAGATGAACCAGGTTAGTTACAACTGGGGTTGGAGCGAAAACCTACAGGAGGGTAGCTCTCCAGGAACAGGGTTGGAGACCACTGCTGTAGTATAATTTCATACCTCTAGGTGTCAGAATAACCTTGGAATCATGATAAGTAAACATTTGGTAACACTGCTACTGTAGGCACCCACACAAGATGCCATATAAGTGAATTTAATACTGTGAAGATGCTGTGCCTACACTTTTTGAATAAAAGGTGCTATCTAGAATCTTAAAGGGTTCTTTGGCTAGTAGGAGAACCGTTTGAAGACGGTTTGAAGAACCCTTTTTGTTTCCAGTTAGAACCCTATGGGGACAGCTGAAGAACCCTTTCGGAACCATTTTTTCTAAGAGTGTATATTTCCACCAGAGGGCCTGGTGTTTACCTCACTGTATTAGAAAATCAATCTATAGGCCTATGGACCGTTTTGATAAGCCTCATGGTGGGCCTAAATGAAAAATACATTAATTTGGTAGAAGATGTTACTATGAGAGCAGGCCTACTCAAAAGTCTGCTTTTGTTTTTAGGCCACTGCACTGTTAAAGAGGACACATCGAGACAGCGCACACAGCTATAGGCTATGCCTCTGTGGTATGCCCCCATGCCAGCCAGAAAAACTGTTTTCCCCCCACACCCCCCTCCCCTGAGTCGGTGGACCAAAACTGAAATGTATTAAGACGAGTAGACCTACTGTCTGAGACATAAGATATTGTCTTACCTGCATAGCTTCATGACGTGTTGGAAGCACTTGTTTCATGTGCAGTTGGCCTATATGTGCAGCTCCCACACCTTTATGCATCAGTCAGAAGTCATCTTTTGAGACTGGCCGCTGCATGCTTCAAAGACATCGGAAAATAGGATATGTGTTTTATTAAATGGCAACTAAATGCCATTAAATTCTATTGTGTTGTGTAATCGGTTTCATAACATTTCAGTGAATAGAAAGGTCGAATTGTGCATTAACCAAATCTATAATCAGATTGTAATGATTTATAACTAATTTGCGTAATGGTTGCTGATCATGCTGGGATGGGGAGTAGCTCATGAGGCAAGTCTATGGCATGCAAGTCTATGGCGCGCACTCAGAGAGAGAGAGAGAGAGAGAGAGAGAGAGAGAGAGAGAGAGAGAGAGAGAGAGAGAGAGAGAGAGAGAGAGAGAGAGAGAGAGAGAGAGAGAAATTCAAACTGATGCAATTAAATGTTTTAGACACTAGGGAATTGTTTTTAAAAAACTGTAAAAATGGACCAATATGATCAATGTCATTTAACTGTCATACAGGCCTGTACAATAGTATAGGCAGACTACGGCACAATATTATTTGATTATGAGGTCGAGAGCTTAGAGATTTTTTACATGTAACAGTCAGACACATTCCCAAATTGTATACAAGACTTCATCAATTTGATTTCAATAAGTAAACTCCTGAATACAATGCTGGCTTGAAAAAAAAGATTAGGCTATAAAATATTGTATGTGCTATAGGTAGCAGATAAAAGTATTTCCCTGTAGGGGAGATGCGCTCGGTAAAAGGTATGGACGTCTCACCCATCAATCAATGTCTTAACCGCTAAAGCACGTTACACTATCACACATTTATACAAACGTGCTGTACTTACTGAGTAAAAAAAAATATATCCCGCATCCATTTTCAAGATTCCACCGCATCGTGTGCGCTCCTCTCTCTCTCTCTCTCTCTCTCTCTCTCTCTCTCTCTCTCTCTCTCTCCTCACTCACTCACTCTCAATTAAATTCAAAGGGCTTTATTGGCATGGGAAACATATGTTTACTTTGCCAAAGCAAGTGAAATAAACAATATAAAATTAACAGTAAACATTACACTCACAAAAGTTCCAAAGGAATAGAGACATTTCACATCATATTATAGCTATATACAGTGTTGTAACGATGTGCAAATAGTTAAAGTACAAAAGGAAAATAAATTAACATAAATATGGGTTATATCTCTCTGTCTCTCTCTCTCTCTATCTCTCTCTCTCTCTCTCTTTCACATGCTCTCTCTCATGCTCTCTCTCTCACGCTCTCTCTCTCTCGTGCTCTTTCTCCACATGCCAAACTGCAGATATTAAATGCTTGGCGGTGATTCCTCCTCTGTTTTTGGACCTCTCCTCAACATCACAGTGAAGAGAGAGCCGTGGGAAAATTTGAGAAAACTTGAAAAGAAAAATCTTAACTGCAGCTTTCAGGGCTGATCGGGCATAAAGGACAAGTCAAGCCACTACCAGGTAAATTAAACACTATGCTGTTGTATGAGAGGAATGTGTTTCTCAATCAACAAGACGGGTAAAGACCGCAAGGTGCCCAATGTTACTCATCGGACTTAGCTAAATGCGTGCGTAAATGTACCCATACAGTGCGTCTCCATCATACATGGGCATGTGTGAAAACACTGAATTATATTATTTGACCTACCCAACTGCAATAGTTATTCATTGCAGTTGGAGTAATACAAATGTAGAAGTAAAATAAAGTCAGTATCAACATTTGCTATAAATTGTTATTATTATTATTTTCAAACATTGGAAATTACAACACAGACGGTGGACAGAAATATAATCTAAGATATTCCAATAAAACACATCTAATTGATGTTTATTTATTAAGGCTTGGTTAATTGGACATAACGTATTTGAAAATGACGCAGTATCTGTATGACCGTCCATCCTCTACGGATTGTGATCTGACCAAGGCCGCAATGATTTGGCCTATTAGAGGTTTGGATGAAAGGGGATTTATTGTATATATTGCTTGGGCTTGGTCGGTTATGAAATCAAATTAGGCATAAACAGTCCCAGTGAAGGGCTGCTCACACCTCTGTCTATTTCAGTCATTTTATAATAATTATAATAATTGGTTATTTAGCAGACGCTCTTATCCAGAGCGACTTACAGGAGCAATTAGGGTTAAGTGCCTTGCTCAAGGGCACATCGACAGATTTTTCACCTAGTCGGCTTGGGGATTAGAACCAGCGACCTTTCGGTTACTGGCACAACGCTCTTAACCACTAAGCTACCTGCCGCCCGACATGATGACATGATAAATGTATCATCCCCTTTCGGCTTTAGAATATAATTTGTTTTACATGCAAATGTTGCATCTCATTCGATATTATACAGATTTTTACCTTTGACCTTGACAGTATCAGACATAAAAATGTAACTCTTGTATACAAGCATCTCTACAACTTGTCTGTACATAGTGGCATAGTGGCATTCCTGGCCAGTGAGTACACTTGCTGCCTGCCTACAGCACTATATTGATTTCATTGTGATATTTTATGTATTTATTTTTACTGACTGTCAATCATTAAAGGGCAGTGGTGGAAAAAGTACCCAATTGTCATACTTGAGTAAAAGTAAACATATCTTAATAAGAAAATGACTCAAGTAAAAGTGAAACCACCAGGTTGGTATCGTTCACCTGCAACACCTCGAACCAGTTCTGACCGGCCATGTGTTGGAAGTGGTCCCCGGCACTTTCAACACAAATTATTACTTGAGTAAAAGTCTAAAAATATTTGGTTTTAAATATACTTAGTATCAAAAGTAAATGTAATTGCTAAAATATACCTAAGTATCAAAAGCAAAAGTTAAAGTATAAATCATTTCATATTCCTTATATTATGCAAACCAGATGGCACGATTTTCTTGTTTTTGTAATTTACGGATAGCCAGGAGCACACTCCAACACTCAGACATCATTCACAAATGAAGCATTTGTGTTTAGTGAGTCTGCCAGATCAGAGGTAGTAAGGATGACCAGGGATGTTCTCTTGATAAGTGTGTGAATTGGACCATGTTCCTGTCCTGTTTAGCATTCAAAAGTTATTTTGGGTGTCAGGGAAAATGTTTGGAGAAAATATGAAATTATTTTAATCAGGAATGTAGTGAAGTAAAACAAGCTTATATTTTGAGTTCTGATGGGGTACGACAGTTGAACTTAGCTCATGAGGCATTTATAAGTTATATTCTTTAAGAATCAATGGGTACATTCTGTGCATTCGGACAAAATTCAGACCTTTGTCCACATTTTGCTACGTTACAGCCTTATTCTAAAATTGATTATATTGTTATTTTCCCTCATCAATCTTCACACAATACCCCATAATGACAAAGAAAAAAGGTTTGTAGAATTTATTTGCATATGTATTAAAAACAAAAACTGAAATATCACATTTACATAAGTATTCAGACCATTTACTCAGTACTTTGTTGGAGCACCTTTGGCAGTGATAACAGCCTCGAGTCTTCTTAGGTTTGACACTACAACCTTGGCACACCTGTATTTGGGGAGTTTCTCCCATTCTTCTCTGCAGATCCTCTCAAGCTCTGTCAGGTTGGATGGGGAGCGTCGCTGCACAGCTATTTTCAGGCCTCTCCAGAGATGTTAGATCGGGTTCAAGTCCGGGCTCTTGCTGGGCCACTCAAGGACATTCAGAGACTTGTCCTGAAGCCACTCCTGCGTTGTCTTGGCTGTGTGCTTAGGGTTGTTGTCCTGTTGGAAGGTGAACCTTCGCCCCAGTCTGAGGTCCTGAGTGCCTGGAGCAAGTTTTCATCAAGAATCTCATTGTACTTTGCTCCGTTCATCTTTGCCTCGATCCTGACTAGTCTCCCAATCCCTCCTGCTGAAAAACATCCCCACGGCATGATGCTGCCACCAATATGCTTCACCGTAGGGATGGTGCCAGGTTTCCTCCAGACGTGACGCTTGACATTCAGGCCAAAGAGTTAAATCTTGGATTCATCAGACCAGAGAATCTTGTTTCTCATGGTCTGAGAGTCCTTTAGGTGCCTTTGGCAAACTTCATGCGGGCTGTCATGTGCCTTTTACTGAGGAGTGGCTTCTGTCTGGCTACTCTACCATAAAGGCCTGATTGGTGGAGCGCTGCAGATAAGTTTGTCCTTCTGGAAGGTTCTCCCATCTCCACAGAGGAACTCCGGAGCTCTGTCAGTGTGTCCATCGGGTTCTTGGTCACCTCCCTGACCAAGGCCCTTCTCCCCCGATTGCTCAGTTTGGCCGGGCGGCCAGCTCTAGGAAGAGTCTTAGTGGTTCCAAACTTCTTCTATTTAAGAATGATGGAGACCACTGTGTTCTTTGGGACCTTCAATGCTGCAGACATTTTTTGGTACCCTTCCCCAGATCTGTGCCTCGACACAATCCTGTCTCGGCGCTTTACGTACAATTCCTTCGACCTCATGGCTTGGTTTTTGCTCTGACATGCACTGTCAACTGTGGGACCTTATATAGACAGGTGTGTGCCTTTTCAAATCATGTCCAATCAATTGAATTTACCACAGGTGGACTCCAATCAAGTTGTAGAAACATCTCAATGATGATCAATGGAAAAAGGATGCACCTGAGCGCAATGTTGAGTCTCATAGCAAAGGGTCTGAATACTTTTTTACATTTGCAAACATTTCTCAAAACCTCTTTTCGATTTGTCATTATGGGGTATTGTGTGTAGATTGATGGGGGGGAAACATTTATTTAATCAATTTTACAATAAGGCTGTAACATAACAAAATGTGGAAAAATTGAACAGGTCTAAATACTATCCGAATGCACTGTATCATTAATTTAGTCCAAAAAATGTATGTAGCAACTGCTTATTGCCCCTTTAAGAGTGTGTTTTGGTCTTTAACAAGGTCATCAATCTTATTTCTAAATGTCCAATAGCGATATCGGAATTGATCATTTTATCTGTGTTACTCTGCAGGGAAAACTCACAGGGGTTGAATGTCAACTGTTATTATAGGGCATTCAACCACTTTATTTACATTTACATTTACATTTTAGTCATTTAGCAGACGCTCTTATCCAGAGCGACTTACAGTTAGTGAATACATATATATATATTTTTTATACTGGCCCCCCGTGGGAATCGAACCCACAACCCTGGCGTTGCAAACGCCATGCTCTATCAACTGAGCTACATCCCTGCCGGCCATTCCCTCCCCTACCCTGGACGACGCTGGGCCAATTGTGCGCCGCCCATTAGTCTCCCGGTCGCGGCCGGCTGCGACAGAGCCTGGATTCGAACCAGGATCTCTAGTGGCACAGCCTTAGACCACTGCGCCACTCAGGAGATGTATTTGAGAGCAATGTACAGCTTTTCCCTCCTGATTTTGAGCATGCTTTCTGAAGACCGGCACACCTATGCCAAGCATTGACACATAGTTCAACTTTCGTATTGATTCTCTCTCCAGAGCATGGAGAAGGTGGAGGCCCAGAAGAAAGAGGCCATCAAGGCTGTGATGGAGAGTTTTGAGCGAGGGGCTGAGGTGTTGGCCAGCGCAGTCGGGGAGCTCTTTCCTCTCTGCGAGGAAGCCGCCCCTGTCCTACGACTACCCCTGGACAACGTAAAGAGCAAAGAGGTCTTCTATGTCAAAGAGCAGTTCCTGGCCGTGAGGAACAAGCTGGACGTACTGTCGACCGAGCTGGAGGACATTGACTGTGAGATTAAGAAGCGTGGAGGAGAACATCAGGAACCAGTTCCGGAAGTACATGGACATTCGGGAGGCCAAGCCACAGTTTCAGGAGGTCAAGAAGAGGATGTTTCTGGAGCACTTCTCCAAGACCGGAGGGGAGAATAACCTGTATGTGCTGTATGATGCTCTGATGGGCACCAACAGCTTTGGGGAGTCCATCTTGGAGGTAGTGCAGAGGTAAAGTGTTCTTAACCATGCTAAATGGGCCTTTTATGCACCTGTGGAGCATGATGTTCATTTAGTATTTTAATTCGAGAGCACTTGTGGCATGAATATGAACTGTTAACTTCTGATTATTGTAAATAGGATGATTACTTTTATTGTTATTTACAACAGCTGAGTGGTGGTTGGTTTTCCATCTGTCTCAGGTATGAGGCGAGAAACAGGCACGTACTGGAGGACTTCTGCGTAGCAGCCTTCCCTGAACAGGCCTGCCTTGTAGTCCAGCATCTTCTCCAGGAAAAAGAGGAACGCAATCTTCAGGACACGGCTCAGGAAGTACAGGAATTCCTCACCAGGAAGTACGACTGGGTGAGCTGGTCGGTCCGAGTGGTTAACCACTCTGGCAGCAGCTATCGGAACTGGCGTGCCGGGGACCACTTCCAACACATGCCGGTCAGAACTGGTTTGAGGTGCTGCAGGTGAACGATACCAACCTGGTGGTTTCCTACAGCACCAGTCCCCAACCGGTGCCACGCGACTGCATCCGGCAACTGATGGAGGGGCCGGGGAAGAAGGGCCCAGGCCGTGGTGGAGGTCCTGGAGAAGGCGGGGTTCGTGGTGCATGCTGTCAGTCACCACAAGAAGAAGAAGGAAACTTGGAGCTTCCCTGAGGACTGCCACTACTGGGAGAGGCACAAGAAGGTGGCGCTGTGCGTACACTCAGAGTGATGCTGATAGAGGTGCAACAAGTCAGACAAATAGGGATCATTTATGTAATCAACCAGAGGGGTTATTCCAAATTCTGAATTGACCACCTCAAAGAGGATGTGTGGGGAATTATAGTAAATGGTGATGAGGTTTTGTGAATAAGCCATGCAGTTTGTCCTAGTCATTACATAATACTATGCACTGTGAATAGCAAAAAGCTTTGGTGGCGATTAGATTCACTGTATAGAAATCTGAATGTTTTGCAAATTTGAGGCAGTGTTACAATAGCGCAGTGTTTGCAGAGTATTTAATGAACTGTATATGCATTTTATTATAAGTGACTATTAAAAAAATTGTTCTTTATTTTATTTCACCATTATTTAACCAGGTAAGCCAGTTGAGAACAAGTTCTCATTTACAACTGCGACCTGGCCAAGATAAAGCAAAGCAGTGCGTTAAAAACAACAACACAGAGTTACATATGGGATAAACAAAACATAAAGTCAAAAATACAACAGAAAATATATACAGTGGGGAGAACAAGTATTTGATACACTGCCGATTTTGCAGGTTTTCCTACTTACTGTCACACCCTGGTTCTGGGACTCTATATGTTGAGCCAGGGTGTGTTCATTCTATGTGTTAGATTCCTATGTTGGTAGTTCTAGGTGTGTTTATTTCTATGTTGGCTAGAGTGCCTCCCAATCAGAGGCAACGAGTGTCAGCTGTCGTTGGTTGTCTCTGATTGGGAGCCATATTTAAACTGTCTGTTTTCCCTTTGTGTTTGTGGGTTCTTGTTCCGTGTTGGTCATTGTTACCGTGGACTTCACGAGTCATTTCTTGTTTTGTTTATTGTTGTCTATTATCATTAAAGATAATAAAGTTAACCATGTTCGTTCATCACGCTGCGCCTTGGTCTATTCCCTACGACGATCGTGACAGAAGAACCCACCATACAAGGACCAAGCAGCGTGTCCAGGGGCAGATCTTGGACTGGACATGGGAGGAAGCGCCGGGAAAGGAGATGGAGAGGTTGGCGATGGCCCAGGTGGGCAAAGTGTGGTCCTGGGAGGACATGCTCGGGGGAAAATGGCCATGGGCTAGGATTAAGGCCCTGGCGAGAGAGGAGCAGCGGCGTCAGCAGTGTCAACGTCGGACAGGCGAGAGGCAACCCCAGAAATTTTTTAGGGGGGGGCACACGGCAGGACGACGGGGCTGACGGAGGCAGAAAAGGGGCGGCTTCAGAAGGCCACCAGGTTACGGGGGCCACTGGTCAAAGTAGGGAAGGAAGGTGTAGAGGCACGGCGAGAGGTACTGGGGTGTGTTACCAGTCCGGTCCGGCCCGTTCCAGATCCCGAGGTAGAGCCAGTGGTGTGTGTCCCCAGTACGGTCCGGCCTGTTCCGGCCCCTCGCACCAAGTGTACGGTGCGCGTCGCCAGCCCGGTCCGGCCTGTCCCTGCTCCTCGCACCAAGCCTACGGTGCGCGTCGCCAGCCCAGTCCGGCCTGTCCCTGCTCCACGCACCAAGCCTACGGTGTGCGTCGCCAGCCCAGTCCGGCCTGTCCCTGCTCCACGCACCAAGCCTACGGTGTGCGTCGCCAGCCCGGTCCGGCCTGTCCCTGCTCCACGCACCAAGCCTACGGTGTGCGTCGCCAGCCCAGTCCGGCCTGTCCCTGCTCCACGCACCAAGCCTACGGTGTGCGTCGCCAGCCCAGTCCGGCCTGTCCCTGCTCCACGCACCAAGCCTACGGTGTGCGTCGCCAGCCCAGTCCGGCCTGTCCCTGCTCTACGCACCAAGCCTACGGTGTGCGTCGCCAGCCCGGTCCGGCCTGTCCCTGCTCCACGCACCAAGCCTACGGTGTGCGTCGCCAGCCCGGTCCGGCCTGTCCCTGCTCCACGCACCAAGCCTACGGTGTGCGTCGCCAGCCCAGTCCGGCCTGTCCCTGCTCCACGCACCAAGCCTACGGGGTGCGTCGCCAGCCCAGCCCGGCCTGTTCCTCCTCCACGCACCAAGCCAGGGGTGCGAGTCGTCAGCCTGGTAAGGCCCGTTCCTCCTCCACGCACCAAGCCAGGGGTGCGAGTCGTCAGCCTGGTAAGGCCCGTTCCTCCTCCACGCACCAAGCCAGGGGTGCGCGTCGTCAGTCCAGCACAACCCGTGCCTGGGTCACCGGTGCCTGGTAAGGTACCGGTCAACTGCTCCACTACGGAGCTGAAGCTAACCGCTCCTGCTACGTCCAGTTCAGCTCCAGCCAGCGGGGCCAGACTGGACCAGGGGCGCTATGGGGGGTTTATTGGAGGGTGGTGGGCAAGGCCGGAGCCAGAACCGCCGCCGAGGAGGAATGCCCACCCAGCCCTCCCCTGTCTTGCTCTAGTTGAGGCACGGTCGCAGTCCGCGCCTTTAGGGGGGGGTACTGTCACACCCTGGTTCTGGGACTCTATATGTTGAGCCAGGGTGTGTTCATTCTATGTGTTAGATTCCTATGTTGGTAGTTCTAGGTGTGTTTATTTCTATGTTGGCTAGAGTGACTCCCAATCAGAGGCAACGAGTGTCAGCTGTCGTTGGTTGTCTCTGATTGGGAGCCATATTTAAACTGTCTGTTTTCCCTTTGTGTTTGTGGGTTCTTGTTCCGTGTTGGTCATTGTTACCGTGGACTTCACGAGTCGTTTCTTGTTTTGTTTATTGTTGTCTATTATCACTAAAGATAATAAAGTTAACCATGTTCGTTCATCACGCTGCGCCTTGGTCTATTCCCTACGACGATCGTGACACTTACAAAGCATGTCGTCTGTAATTGTTTCATTGGTAATGACATTTCACTGTAATTTTATCATAGGTACACTTCAACTGTGAGAGACGGAATCTAAAACAAAAATCCAGAAAATCACATTGTATGATTTTTAAGTAATTCATTTGCATTTTATTGCATGACATAAGTATTTGATACATCAGAAAAGCAGAACTTAATATTTGGTACAGAAACCTTTGTTTGCAATTACAGAGATCATACGTTTCCTGTAGGTCTTGACCAGGTTTGCACACACTGCAGCAGGGATTTTTGCCCACTCCTCCATACAGACCTTCTCCAGATCCTTCAGGTGTCGGGGCTGTCGTTTGGCAATACAGACTTTCAGCTCCCTCCAAAGATTTTCTATTGGGTTCAGGTCTGGAGACTGACTAGGCCACTCCAGGACCTTGAGATGCTTCTTACGGAGCCACTCCTTAGTTGCCCTGGCTGTGTGTTTCGGGTCATTGTCATGCTGGAAGACCCAGCCACGACCCATCTTCAATGCTCTTACTGAGGGAAGGAGGTTGTTGGCCAAGATCTTGCGATACATGGCCCCATCCATCCTCCCCTCACATTTACATTTACATTTTAGTCATTTAGCAGACGCTCTTATCCAGAGCGACTTACAGGAGCAATTAGGGTTAAGTGCCTTGCTCAAGGGCACATTTACGTCATTTAGCAGACGCTCTTGTCCAGAGCGACTCACAAATTGATGCATTCACCCTATAGCCAGTGGGATAACCACTTTACAATTTTTTTTTTTTGGGGGGGGGGGGGTAGAAGGATTACTTTATCCTATCCCAGGTATTCCTTAAAGAGGTGGGGTTTCAAATGTCTCCGGAAGGTGGTGAGTGACTCCGCTGTCCTGGCGTCGTGAGGGAGCTTGTTCCACCATTGTTCCCCTCAATACGGTGCAGTCGTCCTGTGCCCTTTGCAGAAAAGCATCCCCAAAGAATGATGTTTCCACCTCCATGCTTCACGGTTGGGATGGTGTTCTTGGGGTTGTACTCATCCTTCTTCTTCCTCCAAACACGGCGAGTGGAGTTTAGACCAAAAAGCTCTATTTTTGTCTCATCAGACCACATGACCTTCTCTCATTCCTCCTCTGGATCATCCAGGCAAACTTCAGATGGGCCTGGACATGCGCTGGCTTGAGCAGGGGGACCTTGCGTGCGCTGCAGGATTTTAATCCATGACGGCGTAGTGTGTTACTAATGGTTTTCTTTGAGACTGTGGTCCCAGCTCTCTTCAGGTCATTGACCAGGTCCTGCCGTGTAGTTCTGGGCTGATCCCTCACCTTCCTCATGATCATTGATGCCCCACGAGGTGAGATCTTGCATGGAGCCCCAGACCGAGGGTGATTGACCGTCATCTTGAACTTCTTCCATTTTCTAATAATTGCGCCAACAGTTGTTGCCTTCTCACCAAGCTGCTTGCCTATTGTCCTGTAGCCCATCCCAGCCTTGTGCAGGTCTACAAGTTTATCCCTGATGTCCTTATACAGCTCTCTGGTCTTGGCCATTGTGGAGAGGTTGGAGTCTGTTTGATTGAGTGTGTGGACAGGTGTCTTTTATACAGGTAACGAGTTCAAACAGGTGCAGTTAATACAGGTAATGAGTGGAGAACAGGAGGGCTTCTTAAAGAAAAACTAACAGGTCTGTGAGAGCCGGAATTCTTACTGGTTGGTAGGTGATCAAATACTTATGTCATGCAATAAAATGCAAATTAATTACTTAAAAATCATACAATGTGATTTTCTGGATTTTTGTTTTAGCTTCCGTCTCTCACAGTTGAAGTGTACCTATGATAAAAATTATTGACCTCTACATGCTTTGTAAGTAGGAAAACCTGCAAAATCGGCAGTGTATCAAATACTTGTTCTCACCACTGTATACAGTTTGTGCTAATGTAGTAAGTTATGGAGGTAAGGCAATAAATAGGCCATAGTGCAAAATAGTAACAATTTCATATTAACACTGGAATGATAGATGTGCAAAAGATGATGTGCAAATAGAGATACTGGGGTGCAAATTAGCAAAATAAATAACAATATGGGGATGAGGTAGTTGGGTGGGCTATTTTCAGAAAGGCTGTGTACAGGTGCAGTGATTGGTAAGCTGCTCTGACAACTGACGCTTAAAGTTAGTGAGGGAGATAAGAGTCTCCAGCTTCAGAGATTTTTGCAGTTCGTTCCAGTCATTGGCAGCAGAGAACTGGAAGGAATGGCGGCCAAAGGAGGTGTTGGCTTTGGGGATGACCAGTGAGATATACCTGCTGGAGCGCAGACTACGGGTGGGTGTTGCTATGGTGACCAGTGAGCTAAGATAAGACGGGGATTTGCCTAGCAGTGATTTATAGATGACCTGGAGCCAGTGTGTTGGCGACGAATATGTAGTGAGGGCCAGCCAACAAGAGCGTACAGGTCACAATGGTGGGTAGTATATGGGGCTTTGGTGACAAAACGGATGGCACTGTGATAGACTACATCCAATTTGCTGAGTAGAGTGTTGGAGGCTATTTTGTAAATGACATCGCCGAAGTCAAGGATCGGTAGGATAGTCAGTTTTACGAGGGCATGTTTGGCAGCATGAGTGAAGGAGGCTTTGTTGCGAAATAGGAAGCCAATTCTAGATCTAACTTTTGATTTGAGATGCTTAATGTGAGTCTGGAAGGAGAGTTTACAGTCTAACCAGACACCTAGGTATTTGTGGTAGCGTTCGGTTGAAGAGCATGCATTTAGTTTTACTAGTGTTTAAGCGCAGTTGAAGGCTACGGAAGGAGTGTTGTATGGCGTTGAAGCTCGTTTGGAGTTTTGTTAACACAGTGTCCAATGAAGGGCCAGATGTATACAAAATGGTGTCGTCCGCATAGAGGTGGATCCGAGCGTCACAAGCAGCAAGAGCGACATCATTGATATACACAGAGAATAGAGTCGGCCCGAGAATTGAACCCTGTGGCACCCCCATAGAGACGGCCAGAGGTCCAGACAACAGGCCCTCCGATTTGACACATTGAACTCTATCTGAGAAGTAGTTGGTGAACCAGGCGAGGCAGTCATTAGAGAAACCAAGGCTATTTAGTCTGCCAATAAGAATACGGTGGTTGACAGAGTTGAAAGCCTTGGCCAGGTCGATGAAGACAGCTGCGCAGTACTGCCTTTTATCGATCACGTTTATAATATCGTTTAGGACCTTGAGTGTGGCTGAGGTGCACCCATGACCAGCTCGGAAAACGGATTGCATAACGGAGAAGGTACGGTGGGATTCGAAATGGTCAGTGATCTGTTTGTTAACTTGGCTTTCAAATACTTTCGAAAGGCAGGGCAGGATGGATATAGGTCTATAACAGTTTGGATCTAGAGTGGCACCCCCTTTGAAGAGGGGGATGACCGCGGCAGCTTTCCAATCTCTGGGGATCTCAGACGTTACGAAAGAGAGGTTGAACAGGCTAGTAATAGGGGTTGCCTGTAGGCCTACTGCTGCTAGGTAGCTCTCTCTCTGCTCTCCCCCTCCCCTCTGTCTGTCCTTGATTGCAGGAGTGAAGTCTGGTGTGCGGGAGTCAGGGTTCCAGCTGCAGCTCATTCACCATAATCACCTCAGCCTTAAAGACCCGGTCAAACTTGTCACTCATCGTCAGATCATAGTCAAGACGACCATATTATTGGAACCTGACTCCTGCCTCCGCTTCACTCCTGCCACCACCATCCTGCTTTCCACTACTGGACCTCCCTTTTGGACTCACCACGGACACTAGGACATTACGGTACCACACCTGCTCTGAACCTGGATCTGTTACCCTCCCTGTAAACCTGGACTTGCTCTTCCCCTATTATTGGAAACCTGGACAAATTGAACTTTGTAAATAAACCTGTTAAACCTTCTCTGGCTCGGTGTAGTTGTCTGCAGTTGGGTTCAAATCCAGTTAAATCATGACATTTGCAACAATTTCAGCGGCTAATTTTAGAAAGAAAGGGTCCAGATTGTCTAGCCCAGCTGATTTGTAGGGGTCCAGATTTTTCAGCTCTTTCAGAACATCAGCTGTCTGAATTTGTGTGAAGGAGAAGCGGAGGGGGCATGGGCAAGTTGCAGTGGAGGGTGCAGAGCTGGTGGCCGGGGTAGTGGTAGCCAGGTGGAAAGCATGGCCAGGCGTAGCAAAATGCTTGTTGAAATTCTCGTTTATTGTAGATTTATCGGTGGTGACAGTGTTTCCTAGCCTCAGTGCAGTTGGCAGTTGGGAGGAGGTGCTCTTATTTTCCATGGACTTTACAGTGTTCCAAAACTTTTTGGAGTTAGTGCTACAGGATGCAAATTTCTGTTTGAAAAAGCTAGCCTTTGCTTTCCTAACTGATTGTGTATATTGGTTCCTGACTTCCTTAAAAAGTTGCATATCATGGGGGCTGTTCGATGCTAATGCAGTACGCCACAGGATGTTTTTGTGCTGGTCAAGGGCAGTCAAGTCTGAGGAGTTTGCAACGCCAGGGTTGTGGGTTCGATAAAATAATGTATGTCTTAACTGTAAGTCGCTCTGGATAAGAGCGTCTGCTAAATGACTAAAATGTAAATGTAAATGAGAACCAGGGGCTATATCTGTTCTTAGTTCTGAATTTTTTGAATGGGGCATGCTTATTTAAGATTGAGAGGAAAGCACTTTTAAAGAACAACCAGGCATCCTCTACTGACGGAATGAGGACAATATCCATCCAGATTATATGGTAATATTTTATGTATCATTAAGGCAAATGTTGGGAAATGTCAAAAGTTAAATATAGTAAACATGATTGACATTCTATAATCCAGATGTATGTTTAAATAAGGAATATAGCCAATACAGTGTGTAACCATGCCTTAATGTATGTATGTGTATTATTTTTGAGAAAGGGTCTGCCACTAATATAATGAGATCAGTGGAAGAGGCCTCATATGGAAAAGCGCCCATGGCTTTTTGGAATAAACCACATGTGACATCTGAACGTTGAAAGATAAGGGTAGAGTGGCACTAAAATAAGTTAATCAATTGCCCTAAGGGGAGTAATTGTATGCTATGTAAACATGATTATGCATTTGTGTGTATAAAAGGGAGCTCTAAGCCAAAGAAAGACAGTTGTTCCATGAAGCAAGCTCGGCTTTGTTATGCAAATAATAAAGTCAAATTTTTGGATTTACAAGCTCCAGACTCTTGAGAGATATTTTTGAGTTTACTACTTTTGAGTCAAGTATTTCTACGACAGATACCCGGGCCAGGTCAATTAGAAAGGCCTGCTCGCTAAAGTGTTTTAGGGAGCGTTTGACAGTGATGAGGGGTGGTCGTTTGATCGCGGACCCATTACGGACGCAGGCAATAAGGCAGTGATCGCTGAGATCCTGGTTGAAGACAGCGGAGGTGTATTTAGAGGGTACATTTGTCAGGATGATATCTATGAGGGTGCCCATGTTTACAGATTTAGGGTTGTACCTGGTAGGTTCATTGATAATTTGTGTGAGATTGAGGGCATCTAGTTTAGATTGTAGGTTGGCCGGGGTGTTAAGCATATCCCAGTTTAGGTCACCAAGCAATACGAACTCTGAGGATAGATGGGGGGCAATCAGTTCACATATGGTGTCCAGGGCACAGCTCGGGGCTGAGGGGGGTCTGTAGCAAGCAGCAACAGTGAGAGACTTATTTCTGGAAAGGTGGATTTTTAGAAGTAGAAGCTCAAACTGTTTGGGCACAGACCTGGATAGTACGATAGAGCTCTGCAGGCTATCTCTACAGTAGATTGCAACTCCACCCCCTTTGGCAGTTCTATCGAGACGGAAAATGTTGTAGTTGGGGATGGAAATGTCTGAATTTTTGGTGGCCTTCCTAAGCCAGGATTCAGACACTGCTAGAACATCAGGGTTGGCGGAGTGTGCTAACGCAGTGAATAACTAAAACTTAGGGAGGAGGCTTCGGATGTTAACGTGCAAGAAACCAAGGCTTTTACGATTACAGAAGTCAACAAATGATAACGCCTGGGGAGTAGGAGTGATACTGGGGGCTACAGGGCCTGGGTTAACCTCTACATCACCAGAGGAACAGAGGAGGAGTAGAATAAGGATATGGCTAAAGGCTTTAAGTACTGGTCTTCTAGTGCGTTAGGTACAGAGAAAAAAAGGGGCATGTTTCCGGGCGTTGTAGAATAGATTCAGGGCATTATGTACAGAAAAGGATATGGAAGGATATAAGTACAGTGGAGGTAAACCTAAGCGCTGGGTGATGATGAAAGAGATAGCATCACTGGAGGCACCGATTGAGTCGGTCTCCGCGTGTATGGGGGGTGGGACAAAGGAGCTATCTAAGGCAGGTTTAGCTGGGCTGGGGGATCTACAGTGAAATAGTGCAATAAGAAATAACCGAAACAGCAATAAGCAAGGCATATTGACATGGGAGAGAGGCATAAAGCAATCACAGGTGTAATTCGAGAGAGCTAAGACAACAGCTGGTAATGGCGACAAAGTTTGGGCTGAGGCTAAACATAAACAGGATGCGGTACCGTAAAAAGGAACAGTCCAGCAGGCATCAGCTGTATAGCTGAGTTATCATACGGTCCGGTGAACAGCAATAGGATAGATCGGAGGTAGTTCGGGGGCTGCTATAGCACTAGCGAGCAAGAGGCCACGGCTAGCGTGTGCTAGCGGGCCGGGGCTAGCAGATGGATCTTCGTGGTCGACGTCGCAACGGGAGCCTGTTGTAACCACATCAGACGATTTCGTCGGCAGACCAGTCGTGTTGGATCGGCGGGCCTCCGTGTCAACACTAGGAGGTCCCGTCCGGTTGACAGAGAGGTAGATAGCCGGGAGATGGGCCTGGCTCAAGGCTAACTCAGGGCTGATTAGCCAACCACAACGTCAATTTGGTTGCAGGTAGCTAGTAGCGATGAATCCGGTGTTAAAGGTCCAGTGATTCAGTGATTCCGGCAGAAAAAACGATATGTTCAGGGTCGATAACGCGCTGTGCAGACAGTGCAGACTGGCCGAATAATAGTCCAGGCTAGAGCTGGCTCGCTGGTAGGTAGTGCAGGCCACGGCCACGGACAATGGTGAAGACCGCTAACGGTGGCTAATAGCAAGTAGCTAGTTAGCTGGCTAGCGATGATCCGGTGTCAAGGTCCAGTGATTCAGTGGTTCCGGCAGAAAATCCAATATGCTCTGGCTCGATAGCGCGATGTGCAGACTGTGCAGACTGGCCGACAATTGTCCAGGCTAGAGCTGGCTGGTAGGTAGTGCAAGCCACGGCCACGGACAATGGTGAAGACCGCTAACGGTGGCTAATAGCAAGTAGCTAGTTAGCTGGCTAGCTGGCTAGTTTCAGCCAGAGGTTCTGGATAAAAATGTATGAAGAAACAACAGAATCCGTTCCACATTGGGTGAGGCGGGTTGCAGGAAAGTATATTTAGTTAAAGGATGGAAAGTGAGATTGAGAAATATATACGAAAAAGACAAAAAAAACTAAAAACAGGCTATTTACATGAGGACACTACAGAAAACACGACCGCACTGCTATGCCATCTTGGACATAGCTTATGACGACATTTTACTCAATACTCTCTCGTAGTTAAATAACTTAACTCAATGCATCTTACCCTACTGCCAAATACTCACAGTTTTTGTGAGGAATAACCTTGCTGGCCATAATTCCAAAGAGAAGATTTTGCTGAGATTGCAACTGCTGAGCTGTGCTCTCATTTTGTCTCTCTACGACACAGGCTGGCCTACATTACAATGAAAGAGAGCATGGCAGCTGATTTGCCGACCGTGAAAACAACTTGGTACTCAGTGTTCTCTACTGTACCTTGTCTTCACAACACACTCAAACCCTTGCTTCTGAACCCATATCAAGCATGCTGCAGTAGCAGAAATGTAATGGTATTACCTCCCGAGATGTGCCTGTTTGTGAACAGATTATTTATGCCAGTTGTTACAACATGGATGTGAAGTGATGCTTAATTGACTAATCTTTCTAATTCGTACTAATTCAGTCATAATAAAAACAGCACCCAAATTCTACATTTGTCATTATGCTTTGTGACAATAAATGGCAACACATCGGCTGTTTTTGGATGTATACTGTATATGAGTGTGTCTTGCCTGTCTTGTGTAAACACATTGACGTCTATTGCCATTAAAGCAAGCTAGTTCACCTGCAATCACCGGGGGCCCTACTAATTGAATTGATATTTGCACATAAGCCAGCGTTTCCTGACCACAGCTTTGATAGTCTATGAATAACCTTTGGCTGCGCTAATAACCTTTGGCTGCGAAGATGAGCTCCAAAGCACTTGGATCAGCATGATGGAATCACACATTAGCCGTGTTGGAGGTGGAGAGCGGTGGAGACGGCCATCATTTCTGGGCCGGTGGAGTAGCTATATGGTTCTGGCAGGGCTTTAGCCTCAGTGCTACGCTATCGTAAATCAAGCCTGTCAGAATTAATCGAGCACAGTCTGTAATATACAGTGCAGTAGGAAATATACATTTTTTAATTGTCCCCTTGTCTCCCATGCACCCTCTCTTAATGTGTCTATGGGATATGTGAGGAAAACATGGGTTATGAGATTTCTTATTGTTCACTAGGGTGGCTTAATAGGGTAACATTGCTCATCTCTGAAGGTTTCATAGTCAAGGGTATGAGTTCCGCAAGAAGGGTCTCATTAATCATACATTTACCACCATTGATAAACAGCTGGTGTGTTGAAAAGTGATAGAATGCTGCAGACCAATGGGTGTGTCAAATAGTCACGATGAAAGAGCAAACACACCAGAAACCTGTCCTGCAGACTACTGGTGAAATGCATCATCACAACAGGAAAAACAATGCCTCAATGTTGAATTCCATTGCCAACTTTTCACCAGGAGGACGGGAAATTGGGGTAAACAGGGCATCCCTGGACGTAATTTTGCTCTTCATGCAGCCTAGCATAGTAGGCTATAGTATATAAGTATGGAAATAATTGCAACGTCTCAATTTATAGGCTATTTGGGTTCATGTGTTATTTTAATTTTTAATACAGGAGTGGAGCCATGTTGTCACTGTCCATGGTCTGTTTATCACTGTAGGTTGGTGGTTAGTTCAGCTCTTATTGCAGAAACCATACAGCATAAGCCCATGGAACCTCTTATATTCATTAGTGGTTCTGTGGGCTTTCCTTGGTAACATCTATTGATCCATGAAACTCTACTGCTGCATAAAGAGCTTTCCCTGTGATAGCATGTCAATTCCAACTGCCAGTATGGAATGACCAAAGCTTCTGTTTGTTAGCCTGATCTATTGAGGGAATCTGCTTTGTGGTGAAGGAGCCAAGGTTACCTTGTTCATCTGGTTAAAAATATTATCTGGGTTTCTCCATCATGAATGAGAAAGGTTGTGTGGTGACATGGAGCCGGTGCTACTCTGAAGACAGAGGGCGCTATCAACAAAAAGATCAACAGGCTTCTCAATGGTCTTCTCCAACACTCCTTCAGAATTACAGATTTTGCGTGGTGATTCTCCACAATCTACAGCTGTCTCAAAGTAGTTATGGATTCAAATTTGAGGCTATTTACCTCATATTGTTCATGACCATGTTTGATTTTTTTATACCAGATTATTTGAAATATGTGGTAAAATGTTAAACCTTTCAAAACCTGAAAATAATCCTATTCTGAAAGGATTTTCGTAAAATGCTTGATTTTTACATTCACTTTCATAAAGTATTCGAAGATTCACATAATTCAACAGGACCACATGTAGCTGATGTAAGCAGTGGCACTGCTGAATGTCAGAGTATTGATCCCTGTCTTCCAACTCCAAATCGCCCCTAGATACGGATATAGAAATGAAGCGACGGCTGACATTTCCATTGGAATCTAAGCCTATATACTTCCACTCTGTGACAATCACCATTGAGTAGATAGGACACGAAATCCATCATGTTGTTTGCACAGAATAGCTGAGCCCCCTAATGTTAGAAGACATTAACGAACAATCAGCAACAGGTTTGTTGGATATAATATTTTAACCTGCATTCTAAAAAAAAAAAAAATATCTAGTAGATCCAAAGGCCTGTTTAGAGACATGTTCTTCTCCGACCAGCCACATCTACCCGTCTCCAGGAAGAGATAGCAGCCCATATCAATATTTCATAAACAAATGAGTGATTTGATGGAGGACAGCATCAGAGTGGCCCTGGAGGGTCTGAATCAATGGTAGGATGGCTCTGCCCGGCAGTTTCTGCCAATCCCAGCCCAGGATAATGTTATTACCCATCAGTCCGAGTGGACCATCGACCAGCCCGCTGCTCTTTAAATTGGCTAATCCGATAAAAAGCATTAAAACATTTGTTCAGTGACACACAGCAGCAGGTTCAGCCCAGCACTCAGGATCGACTGTAAAAGGTCTCTCTCCTGGCTGGAGGATCTGTATTTAGAGGTTTGGGCTGTAGTCTTGTGAGTATTCAGCTACGCACTTCGCTAGGAGTAGTGGTACTCTATATGGGACTCTATGAAATAGTGTATGGAATGTCTGTAGAACACATCTTTATGGTGAAATACCATGGGGAAAGTGTTTCCAGTGAATACAAAACATGCGTTTTTGCCATCTGCACTTTCTCAAACAGTTCCCTCATGTTCCGCAACACTTCCGCTCTCCCCTCATGCCCTCAGTGCTCTCCCCTCAAGGCCCCATGAAGTTTGTGTTAGCAGTATAGGCTAGACTTCCCCCATCCAAATTCCTCTCCTCATAGCGGTTCATACATCATGTCAGCAGCCAAGAATCTCAGCAGATCTGTCTGTGTCATGGCTGTCTCTCTATGCCCTCTCTCTCTCTCTCGCTCTCTCTCTCTCTCTCTCTCTCTCTCTCTCTCTCTCTCTAGGAGATAAGAGCCAGAACTTCTTGTTTGCTCTCCTCCCCCACACTTACCCTCCTCCCCAAACTACACACGGAGTAGTTCCTCTTTTGTACTAAGAGGCATTCCCCCTGGGGAGTATAGGGAGTGGGTGCGAAAGCATGAGAAAGAGGAAATGAAGGAAGGGAAATCAGGAAACTACACACCAGCGATCTATGATCGTCAACGCACAGGAAGTAACAGTTTGGAATCTACATAGAATCCCCATCTAAACAATCCACGTCATAACAGGCTGTGTGGATTCCTAATTAGACAGTAGACTTTCAGGGAAATTGTCACATGTGCAATAGAGAACCAGCTTCAACCTCAGTCTGGGTGGTTCCCTGTACCAAGACTATAAATAGTTCCCCAGGCTTGCTTTTACTTGTCTGTCCACAAAACCATTAGCGAATTAAAGTTGTAATCTGTATATTGATCTGTGCTCTGTAAAAAATGTGCTCCCTCTGTTCTTTCTCTGTTCTCTCTTTTTTTCTCACTCACCCCCCACACACTCACCTCTCTCACTCTCTTACATACAAATATACTGTATCTACAACCAGTCACATCAGAACTTCAGCATTCATAAAATACAATACATATTCTTCAAAATGTTTCAATTTTTTACCTTGTCCTTTGAGAATGATACCGTTGCAAGTTCCACGTGTGCAACTTGTATGGTGTAAATTTGTCTGTCTGTAAGACAAATTAACATTCTGGAACACAACACTGATACAAGTATATCTGTATCTAACTATTTAACAGACTTTGGTGGACACTCATGGTTACTTTATGTGGTCTCTCTATTAAGCGCTGTGGCACTCCTCTCTTCGTATGAATGGTATTAGTTGTTTGGCTGGTATAGTTGTAAAGAGGTATAATAGCTTTATCTTGGCCAGGTCGCAGTTGTAAATGTGAACTTGTTCTCAACTGGCTTACCTGGTTAAATAAAGGTGAAATAAAAAAAATAAAAATAAAAATAGTGTGGGCCTGTGTGTGGTAGACTGGGGTCCACAGCAGGGGGCCATAGCCAATGACACTGGAACAATGAGGCATGTGAAGGAATCACATGACTGTCTAGCTGACCACCTACCCCACTCAAATACTGATGAGGCCAGATTCTAAAGAGAGCTACACTGCCTCACTGGGTTGTGTGCAACTCAATCAAGCAAATATACCTCAGAATATGATTTGAGACACAATAGACAGTATAATCTGGTTACAATGAAACAGATTATTGGAATGCAGCTGTTGTCCACATTTTCTAACATTGCTCCTACCTGCGTGTATCAGATACATTTTAATATATGAGCCACTCTGCTGAAACTTACAGTAAAAGTAAATCCTGAAATTAGAGGCCAAAAACAAGATTCACTACAGTCAGAGTAATTTAATTTTAATTTTGCATGAAATCTGAAGGTGGTTCGCTTGGTTTGTAAGGGCAAGGATGACCTCTGAGGTGGATTTGTCTACAATCAATAAGCTGCTCTATCCCAGCCTCTGAACCTTTATCAGTTGCCTCTGATCTAGCCTGAGTTTGTGTCAATTTGTTGGAATGACTGATGGCCTGGGCCTGTCTCTGTGGTGGAGAGACAGACTAGTGTCTCTCACCACCAGAGCAACTGTGTGCAAACAGATCAGTGGCTTCCCACTGGGCAAAGACGTCAATTCAACGTCTATTCAACATTGGTTCAATGTAATTCCGCTGAAATGGCGTGTTAAAAACGTTGATTCAACCAGTGTGTGCCCAGTGGGTTATGATTAACCTACCGTAATTAACAACACATAACAAAGAGGGCAAGGGAGAGTGAGAAATTGTATTTGTTAGTGAAGTCAATCATTATTAAATAGTTCATTGCCATAGCAGCATTGTTTACCATGTGTCCACAACATATTGAAACTGAAAAATTTAAAAAGTAGAAGCAATGTATTCTGTAACACACATAACTTTCATTTATTGTAGCCTATGATTATTTTAATAATGTTGCGTCACTGTGAGTACAGTTTGTTCAACACCATTGCTCAGGCGTAGTGCAGTGAAGTATCGGCACAAAAGAGTGGTCCACGTTTTTTTGTCACTTTCATTTAACTTCCTGTGGGACCTCCCTCATTCACCAGGGGAAGCCTTAAATCAACCAAGTGGTGCTGAATCTTCTGAATGCAAGTCGTCTGTCATCATGTTACATGTTCTGTGACCTGGAAACATCTGCAGGACAGAGGACAGTGAGAAGCTATCCTTGTAGCTGAACACAGAGCAGTACACTTCAACTTCAACCTATACTTTTTTGTTACATTGAGATATCACAGTTTATGCTCATATTAGCACTCACATACAATGCCTTCACAAAGTATTCATACCCCTTGACTTATTCCACAATGTGTTGTGTTACAGCCTAAATTCAAAATCGATTAAATATTTTAAGAAATCTCACCCATCTACACAAAATACCCTATAATGACAAAGTGATACGTATTGAAATGAAATAAATAAATATTACATTTACATAAGTATTTACACCCCTGACTCAATACTTTGTAGAAGCAGCTTTGGCAGCGATTGCAGCTGTGAGTCTTTCTGGTTAAGTCTCTAAGAGCTATCCACACCAGGATTGTACAACATTTGCCCATTATTCTTTAAAAGATTCTTAAAGCGCTGTCAAATTGGTTGCTGATCATTGCTAGACAACCAGATTCAGGTCTTGCCATAGATTTTCAAGTAGATTTAAGTCAAAACTATAACTTGGATACTCAGGAACATTTACACTCTTCTTGGTAAGCAATTCCAGTGTAGAATTGGCCTTGTGTTTTAAGTTATTATCCTGCTGAAAGGTGAATTAATCTCCCAGTGTCTGATGGAAAGCGGACTGAACCAGGTTTTCCTCTAGGATTTTGCCTGTGCTTAGCATCATTCCGTTTCATTTTTTATCCTCCCCAGTCATTAACGATTACAAGCATACCCATAACATGATGCAGCCACCAGTATGATTGAAAATATGGAGAGTGGTACTCAGTGATGTGTTGTATTGGATTTGTATTCAGGACAAAAAGTTAATTGCTTTGGCACATTTTTGCTGTATTACTTTAGTGCCTTGTTGCCAAAAGGAATATATTTTATTCTGTACAGGCTTTCTTCTTTTCACTCTGTCAGTTAGGTTAGTATTGTGGAGTAACTTCAATGTTGTTGACCCATCCTCAGTTTTCTCCAAACACAGCCATTAAACTCTGTAACTTAAAGTCACCATTGGCGTCATGGTGAAATCCCTGAGCGGTTTCCTTCCTCTCCGGCAACTGAGTTAGGAAGGACGCCTGTATCTTTGTAGTGACTGGGTGTATTGATACACTATCCAGAGTGTAATTAATAACTTCACCATACTCAAACGGATATTCAATGCTGCTTTTTTTTACCATCTACCAATAGGTGCCCTTCTTTGCAAGGCATTGGAAACCCTCCCTGGTCTTTATGGTTGAATCTGTGTTTGAAATTCACTGCTTGACTGAGGGACCTTACAGATAATTGTATCTGTGGGGTACAGAGATGAGGTAGTTTTCAAAAATCATGTTAAACACAATAGCACACAGAGTGAGTCCATGCAAATTATTAAGTGACTTGTTAAGCACATTTTTACTCCTGAACTTATCCAGGCTTGCCATAACAGAGGGGTTGAATATTTATTGGCTCAAGACATTTCAGCTTTTCATTGTTTATTAATTTGTAAAAAATTCTAAAAACATAATTTCACTTTGACATTATGGGGTATTGTGTGTAGGCCAGTGACAAAAAAATCTAAATGTAATCAATTTTAAATTCAGGCTGTAACACAACAAAATGTGGACAACGTCAAGAGGTGTGAATACTTTCTGAAGGCACTGTATGTTGATGACACAGGCATATGTTGATGCACCTACAGTATCTGGCTGTGACCCAACCTTGGAGCCTCCGGCTGTATCTCACGTCTCATAGCACCCACTATGCCTGAAAAGCACTTTCATTTCTGTTGCTCAACCCTTTTTCTAGTGGACTGTCATTCCAACCCACATTTGTTTTCCCATGGGAGTTGCTCAAATCCGGGATGACGGGTGCTAAATCCTCTCTTAAAAGTAACAACTTTTTGTTTGCATAACAATCCCTCATTCCAAGTAACTCTACAATACACTGCAGTCATGTGGAATAAATGATGGTTTCTTTTTATGTAAACAGCAAACAGTTATTACCTATAACTTTATTTTCATGTGTTTGTCAAAGGCCAGTTTTTTGTTACTATAGGCTGCTTAGTCATAGTAAATTACTGTATAATCTTTCTAAATTGTCTGCAAATGAAATAACAGGGAAGTCAGTGGCAACAATAATCCACAAACCAGACTATTGTGTCAATTAGGGGGTAGTGTGAAATCCACACACCTCTCATCATGGCATGAAATGCTCTTCCAGTTTGCCCTCACCCAACCATATTCAGGACAAACATATTATAGACCAAGGACATCTTGTATTATGCAAAAAGGTGTCTATTTATTGCACAAACACAGCCCTGCATCAATTTGACCCCCCCTCTGGCAAAGTGTTGCATTATGTCTTGGATGAGACACTGGGGGGCTTTCCAGTGAACTAAAGTGACATCTTTTGGCAAAGAGGAAACACTATAGCTAGAGGCCAAGGTCAGAAAGATCAAGTGTGGTCAATAGCCTTGAGGTAATCTTCTATTTCAACAGCCATTCAACATGATAAGACACAACCGTTTCTGATAACCTTTCATTTGAAGAAATATACTGTACATGCTAATCAAGTCCATACACCTCTCAATATTAGGAAGGTGTTCTTAATGTTTGGTATACTCAGTGTATGTAGCCTATTGTCTATTTTTTGTTGAACCCTGGGTTGAATTGAAACAATAGCTGTTGATGACTTAGCAAATGCAATATATGCCTAAATATTGATGATATATGTCTTAGAAAGTATGGTTACATTTAATTTGCTCTGTTAAACCTACCCTTCGGAATGACTTTGATAGCAACTGGGAATGTATTTAGTTATTAAGAGATCTCTCAATAATCATTCTCACGATAGCACATTGGTAGTAGTCAGCGACAAATATAAGCAGGGCTTAGTTATAGTCTTGGATGGGAGACCAAATGAATAGCTGTACGTAGATCAATTCTCCAGTAGGAGGTGCTGCCCAGCCTATTGTTTTTTTTCTGATAATGGATATACAGTAACGTTGAAGATCTGACATTGTTTCAAAGGTACAAATTCAACATATTTGTCTATGTTGGAAATTGGTTACCATGATGACATAACGGTCATCTGTAGCTCAGCTGGTAGAGCACGGCGCTTGTAACGCCAGGGTGGTGGGTTCGATCCCCAGGACCACCCATACACAAAAATGTATGCACGCATGACTGTAAGTCGCTTTGGATAAAAGTGTCTGCTAAATGGCTTATTATTATAATCATGTGGTTGAAATTTCCATGTCACAATACCTTGACAAATTACGTTGAAACAACGTTGAGTCAACCAGTTTGTGCACACTGGGGTGTAGGATCTTAATTTGAACAGTTCCGTCTCAGGAATAAAATAATCCTGCAGCAGGAGGATTTCAGTATTCAAAGAAAAGTGATGATTTCTAAAGGGAAATTGGTTTTGATATGCTACAGTAGGCTATAGTTTAGGTGTGGCCTACGGCTGCATTTCAGATACACTTGTATGTAGTGGAGACCAATATCAATCTTGTCTTATTAAGCTATATAAAACGATGGTTGTTAATGTGTATGGCTGCATTTCCTTTTAAATGTTTGTACATTTGACTGTTGCAGTCGTAGGATCTACAGTAGTAGGACATTTATTCTGACTGGTGCTTTAGCGTTTGATCGAGCGAGAGAGAAAGAAACTGCTCGTTTTCAGTGAATTTATGTAAATCACGAGGCTCATTTGAATGCGGCGCAGGATATTCTCAGCGACAACAGAGTGATCAAATTAAGATACCACACCTGTACATGACATAAGTGACCTAATAACTAAGCAGCTCTCACTATACCATGCCATGAAGTGATATTATATTGTGATATCACAGTTTAGCACTCACATATGTTGATGATACACGCATATGATGTTGATGCACCTACAGTATCTGGCTGTGACCCAACCTTGGAGCCTCCAGCTGTATCTCACGTCTCATAGCACCCACTATGCCTGAGAAGCAATTTTGTTTCTGTTGCTCAACCCTTTTTCTAGTAAACTGTCATTCCAACCCACATTTGTTTTCCCATGGGAGTTGCTTAAATCCGGAAATGACGGGTGCTTGATCCTCTCTTAACAGTAACAAATTATAGACCAAAGACATTATGTCTATCCCCATTATGCAAAATATGTCTACTTATTCCCCAAACACAGCCCTGCATCAATTTTACCCCCCCCCCTGGCAAAGTGTTGCATTATGTCTTGGATGAGACACTGGGGGGCTTTCCAGTGAACTCAAGTGACATCTTGTGGCAAGGAGGAAACACTATAGCTAGAGGCCAAGGTCAGAAATTGTGGTCAATAGCATTGAGGTAATCTTCTATTTCAACAGCCATTCAACATGATAAGACACAACCGTTTTTGATAACCTTTCATTTGAGGAAATATACTGTACATCCTAATAAAGTCTGGAATTATTAGGGATAGCAGCTAAAGCATTTGGACATGTGCCTCTGTGCCTCACCGTCAATCATGAGATTCTGTTCAGCTTTTAGTTATATCGACTAAACCGGCGTACAAGGATCATCAAAGATAAGACAAAGTTTGAAGTGTGCCATAATGTCTGCAGATTCACTATGCACATAAAGTAATGAGAGAAACAATGCTTATTCCACCCGTTTATTAGCATTAAAGTTGTTGAACAGGAATGTTAAGTTGATATGGCTATTAGCTGAGTAAAACCAGACAAAACATCAGCTAAAAATACACTGATCTGTCTGGCACACCTTGTTCACCTGGATGTCATTATCTTAATGACTTTACCATTGTTCTACCTTGTGTGCTTAAATCCCCTACAAAGGCCATGTTTTTTAAAATGAGGCCTTATTTTCCATTCATAACATTTTACGTGAGATGGAATCTTTCTGAAGTTTCCAATCTGTAGTTTTCAGTTCTATTTTCTTCAAAAATGAACCACAAAACCTGCTGGTAAATGGGTAATGGATGAATGACTAAGGATTTTCACACACTGGATAGTGAACTGTAATTTTTTGACAGGATAGGGGACATCTCAAATTACGTAATATTTGGGAAGTAGGATTCAGGAAGTACGCTTTGCTTCATCACACTGACGCCTTCTGGTCAGTGTTTTTCCCAGCGTCAGTCAATACCACCCATCACGCCACATACCGTTGAGTCCCTGCGAAACATATCCTCCCCTTTCCGATGGTAATGAGTTAGCATAGTGTGACATCTGACAGCGGGACGATACAGGGAGACCCAAAAAACACTGGGGGGTACCAGGCGGGCTCGTCAACTCCTCCACAATATGACTGACCGTCCTGACTTCACTACGGATACCACCTTCCTCCTCTTCCTCTATCTCCTCTTCCTCTATCTCCTCCTCTTTCTTCTCTTCAGTGTTTAACTGGACTGATTGGTCATATCAGGCAGTGTGTGTCACGGTCAGAGCTGAAGCACAAAGACAGTGGGTAAGCTGTCTCCCATGGTGTGGATAAAGATACACAGAGGTCCTTTCACTGCTCTGCTCAGCACTGTGACGGAGTGACTCTGAGAGCACTGCAGCTCCAGGGTGTATTTCAACTCCATTACTACGCCTCAATCCAAATGTCCAATAGCTTGCCTTCAATGATAATACATTTACAAGGTTAAAAGAGTTCAAAACGTCACACATTTTAGCTCTGATGTTCCTTACGTGTGCTATTTTGATAATACACAAAAACTGCCTCTGTTTAGGGAACTGCAATTGCTTATCTGTAAAAAAAATCTTGCTTATTTTACAGAACTCAGTGGCCTCATTTAAAAAGAGGCAAGAAGCATAGAGGCCATAGCAAGAGGCCATAGCAACCTCAGTGGAGACACAACAAGCAGGTTTTTGTTTGTGGCAAAGGGCTACTTGGCTTTCCCTATTTCTGCTCTCTTGCACACTTGCACAATTGGACACACACACACACACACAATCCTTCAGACCCTGTGTGAATGGTAGTGTAGTGTCCTTGCATAGGCAGTGTTTACAGGATGTTATCTGTCTCAGTGCCTGCCCCTCATCCCTCGGAGTGGGTTCCCGTTGGAATGCAGAGAGGGGATGGAGGAGTTCCAAAGGGGGAGTGACGAGAGAGAGACAAGGAGAGAGAGAGGAGAGAGAGAGAGACTACATATACATCCCAACACTAGGAGGCTGGTGTTCAGAGGCACAGCTGGACTGTTGGATAACTGGACTGCACCCCCCTGTATATTTTATTGGACTATTAGAGGTGAGTTTCTTCCTCTTTTCTTTATCTCTCTTCTTTATCTCTCTGGGCAGTTTTGTTTACCCAGATGTTCTATTATTTGACAAACTGATCTGGTTTGAGAAGTATAGGGTACCTCTGAGACCTACTGTATATGAAAAAATGAGGAACTGGTTTTGAAATATCCACTTTATTTGTGCACTGACAAGACAAACAGGTGAAATTCAAGTGCAATTTGAGATGTTGGGATAACATTGTTAACGGATGTGGTCTTGTTGGTGTCTCATGACTCAAGGATGTGGTCTTCATAAGAGCTCTATAGGCTGGTTTCTTGCCAAAGTGGAATGGAAAATAATGGGTAGCAATAAGATTTTATTCAGCACTCCTATGTTCAAAGGATTTGAGAGAAGTTGAGTGATATTGAAAAGCAGTCAAAATATATCCTGTTGGTTACAAATATAGTTTGGGGCTCGCCTTTTTCTTCCTCTTAATTGTACCCTTGGATTACCATTCTCACAGTCAACTATTTTTGTTTTACAAGTGAAGAGTTGACATATCCTAAACCAGGACAATTTCTCAGTAAGTATTTTCCTTCACTATTCTTTTTTATTAGAATGCCTTCAGTTCAATGTTGTGATGAGTCACAAGTGAATTCTACAAAATACTTCAAAATTCCAATTATTTAATGTACTCTTAACACAATTGTTTTGACATTGTGTAACTTAAAAATGGGATAGCAATAACTGATGATGTTAGCTTATTTAATAGGACTAACCTAATTAGTACAGTGGTAGTCCTTGGGAAAGCATGTAAAATGACACCATTCATCTTGCCATGCAGCCATTACTGGTAAGCCCATGGTCTATAGGTGTAGATATTAATCTCTATTTTGTGTTTTTCATTCAAATTAAAATGACTGATGCTACATTGTACATGGAGTTGCTGTGAATTCAATGACCCAATTGCATTTCAATTAACTGACATTTTAATGTGTGGGAGAAGAGTGTGTTTTTAATTACAGAACAAGTGCAATGGTGTTTTTTTTCCCTTAGATCTGGGTGTGCCTTTTTTCTGTAGTGGATATTGTCTCAGGGGAATGAGAAATGTGTGAGCTCATCTCTCTTGTGTATTTTACATTGAAAATCATATGTTCACAAAGTAAATCCCCTTTTTCCCAGGTTGTGGACATCTGTCTTTGCTTTGGGTCTTGGCTATTGTTAGGCTTGTCAATTCAACTCCAAAAAGCCAGCACTGCAGTGTTGCGCAACTCTACCCGTCATAAAGCGAGAGTACACACACTGCTTTTGATGTTTGCTCTGAATCAACATAAACATTCAGTATATTTATTCTAATGCATGGTTTGAAGTGAGTCAGTGCCACTGAAGCTGTGATCGAGTCCTGTCATAAACCTGTCATAAACATGAGACTCTGGGTGTGGCATGAAACTAGACTCTTGCATGTCCCAACAAGTTCTCCATTTGTTTCATTGCTGAGAGTAGTTTGTTCTATTTGACTCCAAATGTCTGATGTAATCTGTGTTAGATACTGTTCGTGTTTTCTGTGTTAGATACGATCAGTGGTGGAAAAAGTACCCAATTGTCATACTTGAGTAAAAGTAAAGATACCTTAATAGAAAATGACTCAAGTAAAAGTGAAAGTCACCCAGTAAAATACTACTTGAGTAAAAGTCTAAAAATGTTTGGTTTTAAATATACTTAAGTATCAATGATTTAAAATTCCTTATATTAAGCAAGCCAAATGGCACCATTTTCTTGTTTTGTTTTTTAAATGTACAGATAGCCAGGTGCACACTACAACACTCAGACATCATTTACAAATGAAGCATGTGTGTTTAGTGAGTCCACCAGATCAGAGGCAGTAGGGATGACCAGGGATGTTCTCTTGATAAGGGCGTGAATTTGACAATTTTCCTGTCCTGTTAAGCATTCCAAATTTAACTAATACTTTTGGGTGTCGGGGAAAATGTATGGAGTAAAAAGTTCATTATTTTCTTCAGGAATCTAGTAAAGTAAAAGTAGTCAAAAATATAAATAGTAAAGTAAAGTACAGATAAGTTTGCCGATGACGGGGCCTGATCACCGACAACGACCAGACAGCCTATAGGGAGGTCAGAGACCTGGCCGTGTTGGCAGGACAACACCTCTCCCTCAACGTGATCAAGACAAAGGAGATGATTGTGGACTACAGGAAAAAGAAGAGGACCGAGCACGTCCCCATTCTTATCGACGGGGCTGTAGTGGAGCAGGTTGAGAGCTTCAAGTTCCTTGGTGTCCACATCACTAACAAACTAACATGATCCAAGCACACCAAAACAGTCATGAAGAGGGCACGACAAAACCTATTCCCCCTAACGAGTCTGAAAAGATTTGGCATGGGTCCTCAGATCCTCAAAAAGTTCTACAGCTGCACCATCGAGAGCATCCTGAATGGTTGCATCGCTGCCTGGTATGGCAACTGCTCGGCCTCCGACCGCAAGGCACTACAGAGGGTAATGCATACGGCCCCAGTACATCACTGGGGCCAAGCTTCCTGCCATCCAGGACCTCTATGCCAGGCGGTGTCAGAGGAAGGCCCTAAAAATTGTCAAAGACTCCAGCCACCCTAGTCATAGACTGTTCTCTCTGTTACCGCACGGCAAGCAGTACCGGAGCGCCAAGTCTAGGTCCATGAGGCTTCTAAACAGCTTCTACCCCCAAGCCATAAGACTCCTGAACATCTAATCAAATGGCTACGCAGACTATCTGTATTGCCCCCCTATGCATAGTCACTTTAATAACTCTACCTACATGTACATATTACCTCAATTACCTCGACTAACCGGTGCCCCGCGGTGTATATAGCCTCGCTACTGTTATTTTATATTGTATTTCTTTGTGTGATTTCTTTTGGTATTCTTTCTTAAAACTGCATTGTTGGTTAAAGGCTTGTAAGTAAGCATTTCACTGTAAGGTCTACACCTGTTGTATTTGGCGCATGTGACAAATACAATTTGATTTGATTTGATACCCCCCAAAAACGACTTAAGTAGTACTTTCAAGTATTTTTACTTAAGTACTTTACACCACTGGATACGATGATGATGACGTAGCCTCCCGAGTGGCACAGTGGTCTAAGGCACTGCATCGCAGTGTTAGCTGTGCCACTAGAGATCCTGGTTTGAATCCAGGCTCTGTCGTGACCGGGAGACCCATGGGGCAGCGCACAATTGGCCCAGGGTAGGGGAGGGAATGGCTGGCAGGAATGTAGCTCAGTTGGTAGAGCATGGCGTTTGCAACGCCAGGGTTGTGAGTTCGATTCCCATGGGGGCCAAAATATATATATATATATAATGTATGCACTCACTAACTGTAAGTCGCTCTGGATAAGAGCGTCTGCTAAATGATGTAAATGTAATGATCAAGTCATCTCCAACAGAAACTTCTTCAAACAAATAGCTAGCTAATCCTTAGAAATAAAAAAAATACACAAAGTATGACGTTGCTGTCTTAACATTATTTCACCTTTACAAGAGTTTTATATATTTTTTCCTCTTTCTCTTTCAGACATCAACATAGTCGAAGATTCTTTGAAGACCAAGTTGGACATTGTTAGTTTGTGATAGAGCCCTCAAAATGACCAGTGTGGCAGAATGGCTCGTGCAGAACAGGGGCAAGATCGAGAAGGGAGTGGAGATCATGGGACAGGCCTCCGCAGTCCTGGCAGCCACTGTGGGCCAGCTCCATCCCGTCCTGGAGGCCGTGTTCGTAGCCTCCGCTGAGATCCTCAGCAACCCGGAAGGGCAGGACGCCCGCTACCTGACTGAGCAGTTCAGCATGGTCAACCAGAAACTGGAAGGCATCCAGGCTGAGATCGACCAAATCGCCCTGGAGCTGCAGAAGACCTCCTTGAATAAGCAGAACTTTGACCGTGAGGCACAAATGCTCAGCCAGTACGAAAAGTTCCAGGACTTTGTCAACGCCAAGCCCAAGTTCAAAGAGAAGAAGATGGAGAAGTTCCTCAGCCATTATGAGAACACGGACACAGACTTGAACCTGGACGCCCTCTATAATGCTGTTACTGGGGACAATACCTCAGGTGACCCCATGCTGGAGACAGTGGTTTCCACAGAACAAAGGAGTAGAAGGGCGGTAGAAGATTTCTGTGCCAGGCTTAAGAAGCTCTTTGTGGTGGGCATCATTGCTGTCATGGGTTACGCCAGCCTCAAGGAAGGGGTTGTGGGGGATGAGATGGTGAAGAAGTGGCAGGAGCGTATGGAAGATGTTGAGAACCGCATGAAAGCAGCGGTGGACGATTGCACTGAAAACTTTGCTGATCAAGCCAAACTGGACATGGAACACCAGCTTCAGGAGAAACCTGGAAGTGTTGACCTTGACTTCACCAAATCCCTATTAGACACCCTTATTAAGAAATATGACTGGGTGAGCTGGTCTATCAGGGTCTTCAATGACAAGGAGCGCATTTTCTTTTCAACTGGCTAGCTGGAAAGAAGTACCATGGAAGTAGAGGAGGAGCTAATTACTTTGATGTGTTGACCAAGAACAACATCAAAGTGGTGATCTCTTTCAGTGTTCAGCCTAAGCCTATCAACAAGGGTCAGATCCAGCAAGAGATTGAGGGGCAGAAACTGAAAGGGAACATGATAGATGTGGCTCAGGCCCTCAGCAGAAGTCTCCCCAACTGCTTGGTGCATGCTGTCAGCCACTATAAGGAAGTGGTGGAGACCAACAACTTCCAAGAGGAGTGTTACTACTACGGAAAACACAAAAAAGCGTACCTATGCATTCATCCTGAGTAGCCTTTTGTTACACACTGCAATGGAAAATAGAGTAGTTATAATGGGGAAAACTACAAATATAATTCATTAATGTTTATATCTGAGTTTAGATGTGTTTTTATTGATATCTCAAACCTAGCTGATGCTTTAGCTATTGATTGTGGGAAATGTAATCTCTTGTTACAGTCTGCAAAATGTTTATTTGTTTATCGGCCTTGTAGATTTTTGTGTAGTTTGTGATAATTAAAACCAGGGGTGTCAAACACACGTCCCACGAGGGCCAGATTTTTGTGGGGGAAAAACGATGTATAGTGGATTGTCTTTTGCAAAATTTCACGGCAAAGAAATATATCCAATTTACAGTACGGCCCCTCGACCTCGTTGAAGACCGAATGCGGCCCCCTGGGCAAAATTAGTTTGACACCCCTGGTTTAAACTATTATAATTTTTATATGTGTATAAATGGACATATATGAGACATTTTCTGTCAGGCTTTGGGTATCTACTCAACAACAGTGACAATGTATGATAACTTAGTACTTCCTCCTACCAAATAGAAAAGTAAGATACCTTATTTTACCTGCATTCCAGTATTCCATACTGTAAATTAGCACACCAGCCAGCGTAATAATATGTGTTATGTAAGCTTACTGCTAAAAACTATTTATCCTCATCAATGTACTGAGGACTTACTCAAGCTCCTTTTGAAAATGCAGTTGATAGATGCACCACACTGTCCAAATCTATAGTCTGTTACAAGAACCTTACAACATTACATCTCTGTCTATATTTACAATTTTATAAACTTCATACAGCTATAATTTCTCATGTTTATGGTCTTCTTTATTCATAATAAACCACAATATAAAGGACATTGTTATCACTGGTCATCATTATGCAATAGTAAATTAGGACTTGTATATTATAGTTCTATCTGCAGCTGAGGAAATGTGTATAATTGTCATGATAACATAATTTTAGAGGGTACTGTATGTTAAAACGTTTAAGCAGTGGGACATGTAGTTATAAACATTGATACTGATAATATGTGACAGTTAATTTACATGACTCCCTAAACAATCACCAGCTCACGCAATCTAAATACAATTATTCATCAGCAAATGTTATAATAGTCTTGGTAAAATACTTTTGTCAGTTATTTGTCAAAGGAGTGTAATTTAGTCGTTTCCATGTTGACCGGGAAAATATGCTATCATTTGTTCAAGAACTTGTCTAACCACCACCCAAGTTTAGCTCTCTTTCGATGGGTGTGTCACTTTAACTGTAATATGAGAACCATATGACCAATAGGAAGAGAAAAACAGATCGGAAGAATAATTTGCTTTTCTTCCTCAAACTAAAGCGAATGAAAAGGTGAGTTTTTAGACAAACATAATTGCATATGACCATTTACATGTTTCTTCAATGGGCTTATACAGTTCTTGGGATTTTATCCAGTTCTTGGGATATTATCGCAGCTGTTTTCATTAGTTGCGCAGTTCTTTAACGAGTCGTCTGGTAAACTTGGTCATTACTTTTTGAGATCCTACGACATCATTGAATACATTACTTTATAATGTCGTGCGCATTTAAATAGTTGCCAATGTTTTACTGTAAATTGCGCAGAACACACAATGTAACTAAGTGCACAATGTAAACTTCTGTCAATACAGTAGATGGGCGTTGGTAGACTACAATAGGTGACATAATGTGCAGGCCTTTTCCAGGAAGTGTTTCTCGTGGCCATAATTATATATTGTCATGATCCAAGTATCACTGCAGTGGCAAAAGTGCTGAATTTAATAAATTGACATATTGTTACAAGGTCTTATCATATTAATCCACGAGGTATGCTGACTATAGGGCGTTAAACAAGATACTGAAATAAAGCAATTAGAACCCTTGTTGGACGAGCTAATCGATACATTTCCCATTAAGAGGCCACATGAACCGCTTTTAACAACAACAACTGTAATATGATTGCACTTCTCGGCTTGCAAAGAGCTATGTCCATTTGTTAAATGCAGTCAGTCATGGCCGGTCAGTGTTTATGTGGGAAAGCTTCACAGGATGATTTGGCCACCACTCTCAACTAGTCCTCAATCGACATAGATACTGTAGTTTACTGATTGTTTGGGCCACTCAAATGTTGCCATTTATTCTTGCAGCTTGACATGCTTTTTATTTAATTTAGGACTCAAATCATGAAAAGAAGACACTATCAAATGTCTATCTTGATGGCCCGATATTGATATACAAATGGATCAGTTATGATGTTGACATTATTACTTCAGTAGGCCTAACTGCACTTCAGTGGACATCAGTTAATGTACATTTTAAGGTTGGCTGGTCTGCTTGTTATTTGGTGAATTGTTGGGCCTGAGATATGCGTCCTTTGTAGAACTACAGATATAGCACTTTTGAGTCTGTACCCACTGGGCACAGACGTAAATTCAACGTCTATTCCACGTTGGTTCAACATAATTTCATTGAAATGACGTGGAAACAACTTTGATTCAACCTGTGTGTTGGCTAGTGTCTAAGCCTAATTCTTGCACATCTGAAAATGTACAATCACCATCACTTTACCCTGGATAATTTGTCTGCTTTAGTGCTGTAGAGGTACTTCACATACACTCAGACCATGAGACAACCCCAAGGAGTTAGGGTTTTAGTGGAGAGCTGAAATGTCTATTTTTTTTGCATGGCAGTGGATATGGCTAAATCAAATGAGATGGATGTTCTTCTATCCTAATGCATGCCATTTCACTTCCATCATTGAATTGGCTTCTAATGCAGATGTTGTATCAATGAGAGCTGTGTATTTTTTCAAAGCTATTTGCACCATTTTTTGTATGATAGCTGCTGATATAATAGTATCAGTTAATCCGCTTATATTTAGTATGCTGTATTATAAATTCTAATCAATTACATTGACAGGGCTGGCAACTTTTGAAGAAAGCTTGGAATGAGATTTTCTATGCGAATTTCATTGCCCCCTGGCACAACCCCTATACCTGGTGTCTGGGGGTCCTCCCCCATGAAAATTGTACTGTTTTAAAGCTCATTTCCTGCAATTCTACGTATTTTGAAATGGCTTAGGCCTATGAGTGGAGCATTGTAAAAAATGAAAACCACAGGTCAGGTGTATTCAGGATGCTTTGAACAATAAATGAACACTCAAAATTCAACGACTTTGTAACTTTTAGATTTTTGGGGTAGTTTGACACTTTATTTAGACCGTAATGAAATTAGATGGGGAGACAGTCACATGGGAGAAACCGTGGGAAGGTTGGAAGCAGGGATTGATCCCTGTTCTCAGGTGGAAAGTTGTATGTGACACGTGCTGGGGAGTGTTACCACTACACAAAGGCTCAGCACAATAAATACTTATATTAATGGTTGATGGCAGTGGGTAGCCAAATCATAGATTGCAGTCTACTTGTCCATAGACTGCTTTCAAGTTAAGGACACAAACAATTTGTATTTTGTCATATGGGTGAACTATCTCTTTAAAATAGGGCTGGAAGAAAATCCTCCTTGCACTCCAGGAGGGTTGGCCACTCCTGATCTATGTTTCCCAAGTGCTGGGTGTTTGAAAATGTTCTTGTTATAACAATTAATTTCTTAATCAACCAACCTTCAAGAAAAATTCAGGTGGTTCATGCCTACTAGTTGAATATCCTTGCCATCATCTGACTCTACATAGACAAAATATGCATGTGCACAGTACTAATATGAGAACAATTATATTTGAGGCCTGGAGCATTTAATATACAATGCTTATTTGTGTGACTTATTCAAAACTGTACATGAATGGCTGCAAAAATACATAGTCTCATATAATTAATTTTCAAAGGCACAAATAGACATATCAGATTTGAAATATGTGATTACACTGGCAAAATTGGAAGAAGTGGAATAATAAAATAAGGGTGGGGAATAACAGTGTTCTTGCTGACAAGCACACTAATTACCCTATATTTAACCCATTGTTAAGAATGGGAATTGTTCCATTGATCAGACTAAATAAAGTAAATAGATAAAATCTTGTGAAGACAAGATTACATAAATCTGCCCCTACACCCTCCCTAACCAAATAATTTGTATATTTATTGTCCCCCCTCTAGAATCAAACTTACACTTTTGAGTTCACAATCTGTTTGACAAAAAATATATATAGTTATAAATCAGGTCACCCTACCAAACCTCCCTGCTAAAACAAGGGGACTAATGCAAGTGTGGATTAAATCGACTTTAGTATGTGCTGTCAAAAGGCTGCATTCTGCAATAGAGCTCACTAGCTTGTAGTCCTAAAACCCAGAAGCTTGTAGTCCTAAAACCCTGAAATTAGTTACGTCTGGTTCATTCAGCCATCCCTATGGGAAGAAATGAATGGGGAAAGAATAGAGTTTTGGAATAAACGCCCAAAATAAGGTCTGAGGTTAACACAGGCTTATGAGATCTTATACGTTTTGTTCTATGAGATAATAGCAGTCAGTTAACATGACCTTTATGAATTAATAAAAATAAAATAAAAAGTGAAGTTACCTGATGAACATTATCTCATAGAACAAAACGTAAAAGATCTCCTAAGCCTTTGTTTACCACAGACCTTATTTTCTGCATTTATCCAAAAATCTTACAAAAATGCCATTCATCTTTCCCATAGGCTTTGTCCAACTAACCATGGTGGAGTTAGTGCCTACAAAAAGACACCATTACTATTTCTCTCTATAGGAACGGGAATAACAGCAACCTCATTTTGTTGACAACATTGTACATAAAACAGCGCTACTGTGCTGCTCTTTTTACAGTTCAACCGCTCTAATCTTGAGGGGCGCTTCATTAAAACGAGCATCCAATCCCCTTGATCCCTTACATAACTAGACCAATCATATGCTTCAATGTGTTGCGGTTCACAGTGCTGTGGCAAGACAATGGGCGGATTTGATTATGCTGAGCTACGGGGCACCGTGCAAAGGCCCGTCACGTCATCGGGCGAAAGCGGGGAGGGAGGAGCGCCATTCTCAAATCGAACAGTAATCTGTGCCGCTCTGTCATTTTGTCGACAAGGCAGCATGGTGTGGGGGGGCCTCCCGAGTGGCGCAGCGGTCAAAGGCACTGCATCGCAGTGCTTGAGGAGTCACTACAGACCCGGGTTCGATCCCAAGCTGTCACAGCCGGCCATGAACGGGAGACCCATGAGGCGGCGGACACGTGGCCAGCGTTGTCCGGGTTAGGGGAGGGTTTGACTGGCCGGGAGCGACTCCTTGTGGCAGGCTGGGCGCCTGCAAGCTGACTTCGGTCGCCAGCTGGATGGTGTTTCCTCCGACACATTGGTGCGGCTGGTTTCCGGGTTAGGCGAGCAGTGTGTCAATGAGCAGTGCGGCTTGGCAGGGTCGTGTTTCGGAGGGGGCATGGCTCTCAACCTTCGCCTCTCCCAAGTCCGTAGGGGACTTGCAGCGATGGGACAAGACTGTAACTACGAATTGGGGTAAAAAGTACAAAAATAAAAAGGCAGCATGGTGCATCGTCCAGAAACATACATATCTCTTTTCCATAAAATAACTGTTCGAAAATTCTAACTTTATTTCATTGGGAAGGCAGATAAAGCGTTTTTTTTATCAAAAGCAATCACTTTTACATGGGAAAAAACACAGAATCATACTAATTACTACACATGCTTAATTATGTCACTTTTGTTTTGAGCGGACTTAACCGTGGGCTTTAAAACGGGGCACCTGGCTCACGCCCGGGAGGCAGCCGGTTCCAAATCAAATGCAATCAACTTTCAACCAACATGCCTGCTTGGGCGAGATTAATCAAACCCCCTCAATGATAGAGGTTCCGCTTGTGATGTTAAATTGCAGGCGCAGATCAAGGGGCCAGGGTTCAGGTCTAGAAGCACGTTTCTACTGCTCCTACAGTTTTGCTTCGGTACTGCTGTTTAGCTGACGCCCGGCCCAGAAAGACAATTTCCATACAACTGCCACATAGAGAAGTCAGATTTGAAAATTCCTAATAAGACACTTCAGTGTCCATTGAATTATTCAAATAATTGTTGCGGAGGCCGATTGTTGTTTGAATTTTTCATTTTTTGCAGAAGATATTTACATTTTATATTGTTAGAAATTGCGTAATTCAAATCTGGTAATGGAATAAGAATCAAGAGATCTTCAATCCAAGCTAAATGTATTATATGCAAAATGTATGTATGATAAGTATGAAGGTTCGTATATACGGGTCCACTGAAATACCACGCAGGGCACTCAGAGAACTAATCCATTGTTATGAGTTCTCCTTAAAATACTCTGACAGAGATAGTTCCCGCTCCCTGCTGGCCAATCAGAGTAGAGACTGAGCGTGGTTTAGACTTACTCAGCCAATCCGTTGGCGCACCGGCTGGTCCCAGACTCTTGGCGCATCCCTGTTGCCAGGCATAAGTTTTTATCATAACAACCTGTAGATTCATCACTTTTTGCAGTACCCATGTCCTTGGACGGTTCACAGATCACAAAGAAGCAGTGTAGTCTCTGTGAGAAATACAAGTCTTATCTATAAGAAATACAAGTTTTATCTCATCCTAGCCCCTAACGTTCCTCACATGAATCACAACCTGTTATGTGAAACAATTCATATCAGTACAGTATAAACCTTTTATGCTTTAATCATTAATGCATTCTTTGTAAGTTAGTCATCCCATCCAGTTATGAGAAAATAGAACCCCACAATATTCATCCAGTGTCTGCCATGGGTTTGTATGACGTCGTCACTGCTCCCTGTGTGCATGTGATGTTGGTCCGTATAAACCGGGTGCAACCCGGATGTAAACGGTCCGTGAATCGATTTATGCGAACTTGAGTAGATTACCTTAAACAACGGTCAGACATCTTGGACGCATTCTCCAGTTCTTATTATACCTCAGTGGCGCAGATGCTCCGATTTCAAAACGATTTGGAGCACAGTTGAAATGTTAACGCACTAACTAATTATTAGAAATATAAAATCAGTACTTTTCAATGCGTTAGATATGAGGTGGGGCGTGAGAAGAGGGTCAAATACGTGTGTCTCACGGCCAATGCGTGAGAGTTGGCAGCTCTGAATCATTGATGATGATTGAATCCAAAGTTAAAATATTTTATATGATGGCTGTATTCAGATTGTTCTAGAGTTCTTGGGTTTTCCTAGACAATTCTCTCTCAGTAGTCGCTGTTCTCATATGGCCATAAAGACTGTGCCTCCCTTGACAGCTGTAGATGTAGGTGATAGATCAGGTTGAGAAATGAGGGTGACATCTTCCCTGATCTTTTGCAGTGTAAACTCCCTTGGGACAGAGCTCAGCAGCAGAGAAGGGCAGACTGAGACGCTGACAGAATAGTTTCCATTGTCTTGTTGCTATGGTTACTGGCGTTTCTGTGGAAAATGCACTCCTTCTCAGCAAGCTTAATCTCCTACAGACAGTTTATCACTCCCACACTCTCCATGGCATTTACTGGACTGGCTGAGTGAGCAGCCGTGGTGGGGATGGTGGTGGTAGTTGAAGGCCCAAAGGAGAATGGATTAGGTTTTTATTAATTAGCTGTGAGCTCATAACATTGTACGTTGACCTGGAAGTAATTTCATGCCAGTTGTCAAATTGGTGCTTTTAATTATTTCAATGAGCTTGATGATTAGTCAACACAATTTGCCATGATTTATTGCAGCAGAGGTGTATACGTTACACTTTATAATAAATAAATAAAATACTGTATAATAAATGTTCTGCAACTTCCTCTGTAACATATAATGATAGTATTAAATCTAAAATGGCCTACAGGCTGAAATGTGTCTTAATTCCTGTTTGTATTATGTTAATCCAATGGTAGATACTGTATGTGGTTTCCTCAAATGGACACTGTTACAATGCACTTAGCACCACCCCTTCAGTCACAGTCTACTCTAGTACATCATAGTGTTTGAAGTTATTAGTTGGCTTCCTGCTTGCTGTGCATACTTCATACTGTATTTCAGATCTTCATTGGTTGGTTGTTTTTTCCTAATTTGGCACTTTGTTGATGTGATATACAACACACTTGAATTGAGTGTATAATGCAGTCAATAAATTGTAAATACTTAAAACATTTCTATAACATAAAACCATTAAAACACTGCCTTGAAATACACATTTGAAACTCCATAGAGTATCTACCCCTACGTGTCTTCCCTGACTGGTGAATTGTCTTTGCATTGTTGCCTCATTGCTCACTGGGTGTGTCCAGCTGTAATCCCAGCAGGCTTTGCTTGGTTACTGAAATTTACACTCTTCCCTCTCACTTTCTTTATCAGTTCTCACTGTGAGGCCAGCAGGGATTCACTCTTGTTGAGAGTCTGAGCAAGGAAGCAGGCCACAGTCCAAAAATACCGGAACAGCTCTACGTAAGTTCAGAAACTATTATACTATAGGGAGGGAGGTAATCAACTATATGGGCCTAACTTTTAAGACTTTGGTATTGCTGTTGAACTTTTCCTCCATTTTAACTAAGGGATTGAACTTGGGGATGATTGGTTGTCTATAAAAAAAATTAACGGATCTTCAATAATACTTTAGTTAAGTGTCAGTAGAAAGGTTTCCGTTTTTATCAAGTGTCAGTTTAGTCAAGAGTCATTCTATAGACCAGGGTTTCCTAAACTCGGTCCTGGGGCCCCCCCTGGGTGCACGCTTTGGTTTTTGCCTTAGCACTACACCGCTGATTCAAATAACCAATTCATCATCAAGCTTTGATTTTTTGAATCAGCTGTGTAGTGCTGCCCCAGGACTAACTTTGGTAAACCCTGCTATTATTAAGTGTCCGTTTTGTCAAGAGTCATTCTATAGACCATAGACTTTATCATGTCTAATGTAAATAAAACAGTTCCCGACATCCTCTTGACCATGTCCTTGTGCTCTTTTTTCAGATGTTATACTGGTATTTGTTGTGCACTGAATAATAACAATACCAGCAAAGATGGCCAGCCAGCTACAGAAGATCATAGCAGAGAAGAAGAACGTGGTAGAGACTGTAATGGAAGTGTTTGAACAGGGAGCTGAGGTGGTGGCCAGTATCGCAGGTGACCTCTTCCCTGTTTTCGCCATTGCTGCTCCCATCGTGAAATTGGCCCTGGACAATTTCGAGAGCAAGGAAGCTGTGTTCATGAAGGAGCAGTTCCAGAAAGTTCGCGAACGACTGGAGGTGGTTTCAGAGGAGATGCAGCGGATTAACGAGGAGATCAAGAAGAGCGGAGCAGACGCTGCCTACTTTTCTGTGGAGGAGAACATCTCCAACCAGTTCCGCAAGTACATGGACATCCTCAATGCCAAACCCAAGTTTCGTGAGGTCAAGAAGAAGCTTTTCATGGAGCATTTTGTCAAAACAGGTGGCGACAAAAACCTACATACCCTCTACAGTGCCGTGACGGGAGACAACTTCTCTGGAGAGTCAGTGTTGGAGATCACTCTTAACTATGAGGAGAAAAGTCGACGCGCAATGGAGGACTTCTGTGCCAGGTTGAAGAAACTCTTTTGCATTGGTCTCATCGCTCTGATGGGCTACACCGCTCTAAAGGATTGCGATGATGAAGAGAAGCTTCTTCAAGACTGGGGCGAAAAGATGAAGGAGGTACAGGTGAAAATGAATGCTGTCATTGAGGACTGCATCACCAGCTTCCCCAAGCAGGCTGAACTGGATTCCCGGAGGTTGGTTAGGGACCACTCTGACCTGAGCAACCAGCAGCTGGCTGATGCCATTTTGGAGAAGCTGAAAATAAAGTATGACTGGGTGTGCTGGTCTGTCCGTATATTCAGCTCCCCTTCGGGCCTGTTCTCCAACAAAAAAGACATCCAGTGCCCCACAGGGAAAAATCGCTTTCAGGTGCCAGCAACAAATGAGAAGCTGAATGTCGTGGTGTCCTACAGTGCCTCGCCCGAGCCTCTGAACAAGGCCCACATCCAGCAGCTGATCCAGGGTCAGAAGAAACTCACCGTAGTGGGTACAGCTGAGCTCCTGTTTAAGCAGTTGCCAGGTCCATGTGCAGTCCACACGGTCAAGACTTGCAAAGACCTGGCCTATGCCTGGAGCTTTGCCGAAGAGCTACACTACTGGGAGGAGCACAAGAACTTCTATGTTTGCGTTCACTACAATTGATGTTTTCTCACTTAAAAAGGAATTAATAATTAGCCATAGCTCCCAAGTTTATATTCAGTTCAATTTGGTCTCTGCACTAAGACAGACATTGCTAAGTACTTTCTCTCTTTCTCAGTTGAGTTCTGATCCCCAGATATACTAATGAGGAGGAACATAGGCTAATACTTATTATAAAGCATGATAATTACCAAAGACTGTTTTACCTGTTTTTTTATGTATCCCCCCCTACTACAATAGTGTAAATACAATTAATTTTCTGCAGAAATGCTGTACATTTTCAGATAAACCACACATAATAACTGTGATTGTCATGATCTATGCCTCAGATAGAAATTCAACTTTGGGTCTTGATACATATTCTATTTTGACCAAATCATAGATTATTTTATGAAGTGTGTAAATATAAAAGCCTAATGTTGGTATTGTCTGTAAGAATCCCTCAACATTTTGCATAACTAGAATTGCGTTTTCCGTCTTTTTATATATAAACAAGCACCTTAGAGTGAACTTTCACTTGCAGACTCAAATTTCAGCTGCTGCAATTTACATTCATATGACACAGTGGAGGCTGCTGAGGGGAGAAAGGCTCATAATAAGGGCTGAAACGGAGCAAATGGAATGGCATCAAACTATGTGTTTGATGTATTTGACACTATTCTACTCATTCCACTCCAGCCATTACCATGAGCCTGTCCTCCCCAATTAAGGGTCAACCAACCTCCTGTGATATGACAACTCAACTGAGATTGTGTTTTGTCATTCCTGTCTCTGTTATTTTGGCACACACTGCTTCACTGAACCTGCTCTCATTCCATGTGATTTGATCAACCAACCCACTACACAGGCATGCTAAGACATATTATTGCTGTGAAGGTGGAGGAAGATGTGCTTGTTTACTCATGAATGCCTAGCATAGATATGCTCGTCACATCTTACCTATTGTGTTGCGCAACAGAAATGGTGGTATCACAGATCATCTCGATTCAGTCTATAAAAGTCCATAGTTCCACAACTCCCACAACCCTATGAAGTGCTTACATTTTACATTTACATTTTAGTCATTTAGCAGACGCTCTTATCCAGAGCGACTTACAGTTAGTGCACACATTATTTTAATACCCCCTGCGGGAATCAAACCCACAACCCTGGCGTTGCAAACGCCATGCTCTATCAACTGAGCTACATCCCAGCCGGCCATTCCCTCCCCTACCCTGAACGACGCTGGGCCAATTGCGCGCCGCCCCATGGGTCTCCCGGTCGCGGCCGGCTACGACAGAGCCTGGATTCGAACCAGGATCTCTAGTGGCACAGCTAGCACTGCGATGCAGTGCCTTAGACCACTGCGCCATTTAGTATCATAATGTTTAACCCATTACACTTTCCGTGCATTCACTCTATTTTGCACATTTATTTTCTGAGGAATTGTACTACTTTTATATATTTTCTGTTACAAAACATGAACTGAAGTGGGTGCTTCACATTGGTGGGGTATGACAAAACATGTATTTTTACTGCTCTAATTACGTTGGTAACCAGTTTATAATAGATAAGCAGTGGTTGAAAGTACTTGAGTACAAAATACTTTAAAGTACTACTTAAGTAGTTTTTTTTGGTATCTGTACTTGACAACTTTTACTTTTACTTCACTACATTCCTAAAGAAAATAATGTACTTTTTACTCCATACATTTATCCTGACACCCAAAAGTACTCGTTACATTTTGAATGCTTAACAGGACCAGTAAATGGTCCAGTTCACGCACTTATCAAGAGAACATCCCTGGTCATCCCTACTGTCTGATCTGGCGGACTCACTAAACACAAATGCTTCATTTGTAAAATGTACATACAATGATGTTGGAGTGTGCTCCAGGTTATCCATAAAAAAAATAGAAATATAAAGAAAATTGTGTCGTTTGGTTTGCTTAATATAAGCAATTTGAAATTATTTTAACTTTTGATACTTAAGTATATTTTTGCAATTACATTTACTTTTGATACTTAAGTATATTTAAAACCAAATACTTTTAGACTTTTACTCAAGTAGTATTTTACTGGGTGACTTTCACTTTTCAGTCATTTTCTATTAAGGTATCTTTACTTTTATTCAAGTATGAAAATTGGGTACTTTTTCCGCCACTGGCAATAAGGCACCTCGGGGGTTGATGGTACAGTGGGGAGAACAAGTATTTGATACACTGCTGATTTTGCAGGTTTTCCTACTTACAAAGCATGTAGAGGTCTGTCATTTTTATCATAGGTACACTTCAACTGTGAGAGACGGAATCTAAAACAAAAATCCAGAAAATCACGTTGTATGATATTTAAGTAATTCATTTGCATTTTATTGCATGACATAAGTATTCGATACATCAGAAAAGCAGAACTTAATATTTGGTACAGAAACCTTTGTTTGCAATTACAGAGATCATACGTTTCCTGTAGGTCTTGACCAGGTTTGCACACACTGCAGCAGGGATTTTGGCCCACTCCTCCATACAGACCTTCTCCAGATCCTTCAGGTTTTGGGGCTGTCGCTGGGCAATATGGACTTTCAGCTCCCTCCAAAGATTTTCTATTCGGTTCAGGTCTGGAGACTGGCTAGGCCACTCCAGGACCTTGAGATGCTTCTTACGGAGCCACTCCTTAGTTGCCCTGGCTGTGTGTTTCGGGTCGTTGTCATGCTGGAAGACCCAGCCACAACCCATCTTCAATGCTCTTACTGAGGGAAGGAGGTTGTTGGCCAAGATCTCGCAATACATGGCCCCATCCATCCGCCCCTCAATACGGTGCAGTCGTCCTGTCCCCTTTTCAGAAAAGCATCCCCAAAGAATGATGTTTCCACCTCCATGCTTCACGGTTGGGATGGTGTTCTTGGGGTTGTACTCATCCTTCTTCTTCCTCCAAACACGGCGAGTGGAGTTTAGACCAAAGATTGTCTCATCAGACCACATGACCTTCTCCCATTCCTCCTCTGGATCATCCAGATGGTCATTGGCAAACTTCAGACGGGCCTGGACATGCGCTGGCTTGAGCAGGGGGACCTTGCGTGCGCTGCAGGATTTTAATCCATGACGGCGTAGTGTGTTACTAATGGTTTTCTTTGAGTCTGTGGTCCCAGCTTTCTTCAGGTCATGGACCAGGTCCTGCCGTGTAGTTCTGGGCTGATCCCTCACCATCCTCATGATCATTGATGCCCCACAAGGTGAGATCTTGCATGGAGCCCCAGACCGAGGGTGATTGACCGTCATCTTGAACTTCTTCCATTTTCTAATAATTGCGCCAACAGTTGTTGCCTTCTCACCAAGCTGCTTGCCTATTGTCCTGTAGCCCATCCCAGCCTTGTGCAGGTCTACAATTTTATCCCTGATGTCCTTACACAGCTCTCTGGTCTTGGCCATTGTGGAGAGGTTGGAGTCTGTTTGATTGAGTGTGTGGACAGGTGTCTTTTATACAGGTAACGAGTTCAAACAGGTGCAGTTAATACAGGTAATGAGTGGAGAACAGGAGGGCTTCTTAAAGAGAAACTAACAGGTCTTTGAGAGCCGGAATTCTTACTGGTTGGTAGGTGATCAAATACTTATGTCATGCAATAAAATGCAAATTAATTATTTAAAAATCATACAATGTGATTTTCTGGATTTTTGTTTTAGATTCCGTCTCTCACAGTTGAAGTGTACCTATGATAAAAATTACAGACCTCTACATGCTTTGTAAGTAGGAAAACCTGCAAAATCGGCAGTGTATCAAATACTTGTTCTCCCCACTGTATATGGCCAATATACCATGGCTAAGAGCTGTATCCAGGCACTCCGTGTTGTGTCGTGCTTAGAACAGCCCTTAGCCGTGGTATATTGGCCATGTACCACACCCCCTTGGGCCTTATTGCTTAATTTTAAACTATGTTTATATTACTTTGTCAACATATGAGTACATGAGCCTTAAACAACACAAATTATAATATAATTGATCTACAAGGCACTATCAACACTTCATACAGAGTAGCAAGTTTGTGTGGTTTTCTTTAGATAATGAGGGCAATAAAATGTTCAAGATGTTTTCTCTGATCTAAATGGAATTATTATTTTATTTAAGTATCTATCAATGTGCCTTACTTTTATCACACAAATTACTGTATCAAATAAAAACAAAGATGGATATTACTATGTTAAAATAAATTATCTTGATTCATTTGGTTTGCTGATTACCTTTGGTAACCACAGTATAGTATGTTTGAGGAAAGTGGAGGATTGCCTAAATCTGCATCTAAGGTGAGAAGTTACAGATCGGAAAAATAAATTGTACTCGATGTGTTATATATATTCAATGACATCATAGCAAAACAATCGGAGTCACAGGGTAGGACTATCTGAGGGACATAAGCTGTGGCTATGGCATTATAGTTGGAAAACACCCAGCATGCTCTGTAATTTTGTGGCCATGTGGCTTTACTATCTTAGGCACAGAACTTTCACATCCCCGCTTTGAGCAGGGTAAAAAATACTCTCACTATGAATAAACTGTCTGATAGGCATTTTTCTGTTTTGTTGATACAAATGATGTGTTCTACATGAAAACGAGACTATATATTCAGGAATACGTTTTGGAGTTTGTTTCTATTTGGCCGACTTGGTATGCAAACTCACATTAGACTTTGTACGCTCAAATCTACACTGAGTGTAGAAAACATTAGGAACACCACCTCTTTCCATGACAAAGACTGAGCAGGTGTCTCCAGGTGAAAGCTATGATCCCTTATTGATGTCACCTGTTAAATCCACTTCCGTCAGTGTAGACGAAGGGGAGGAGACAGGTTAAAGAAGGATTTTTAAGCTTGGAGACAAATGAGACATACAGTGCCTTGCAAAAGTATTCATCTCCCTTGGCTTTTTTCCTATTTTGTTGCATTACAACCTGTAATTTAAATGGATTTTTATTTGGATTTCATGTAATGGACTTACACAAAATAGTCAAAATTGGTGAAGTGAAATGAAACAAATAACTTGTTTCAAAAAATTCTAACAAATAAATAACGGAAAAGTGGTGCGTGCATATGTATTCACCCCCTTTGCTATGAAGCCCCTAAATAAGATCTGGTGTAACCAATTACCTTCAGAAGTCACATAATTAGTTAAATAAAGTCCACCTGTGTGCAATCTAAGTGTCACATGATCTCAGTATATACAGTGGGGAGAACAAGTATTTGATACACTGCCGATTTTGCAGGTTTTCCTACTTACAAAGCATGTAGAGTTCTGTAATTTTTATCATAGGTACACTTCAACTGTGAGAGACAGAATCTAAATCTAAAACAAAAATCCAGAATATCACATTGTATGGTTAAGTAATTAATTTGCATTTTATTGCATGACATAAGTATTTGATACATCAGAAAAGCAGAACTTAATATTTGGTACAGAAACCTTTGTTTGCAATTACAGAGATCATACGTTTCCTGTAGGTCTTGACCAGGTTTGTACACACTGCAGCAGGGATTTTGGCCCACTCCTCCATACAGACCTTCTCCAGATCCTTCAGGTTTCGGGGCTGTCGCTGGGCAATACGGACTTTCAGCTCCCTCCAAAGATTTTCTATTGGGTTCAGGTCTGGAGACTGGCTAGGCCACTCCAGGACCTTGAGATGCTTCTTACCGAGCCACTCCTTAGTTGCCCTGGCTGTGTGTTTCGGGTCATTGTCATGCTGGAAGACCCAGCCACGACCCATCTTCAATGCTCTTACTGAGGGAAGGAGGTTGTTGGCCAAGATCTCGCGATACATGGCCCCATCCATCCTCCCCTCAATACGGTGCAGTCGTCCTGTCCCCTTTGCAGAAAAGCATCCCCAAAGAATGATGTTTCCACCTCCATGCTTCACGGTTGGGATGTGGTTCTTGGGGTTGTACTCATTCTTCTTCTTCCTCCAAACACGGCGAGTGGAGTTTAGACCAAAAAGCTCTATTTTTGTCTCATCAGACCACATGACCTTCTCCCATTCCTCCTCTGGATCATCCAGATGGTAATTGGCAAACTTCAGACGGGCCTGGACATGCGCTGGCTTGAGCAGGGGGACCTTGCGTGCGCTGCAGGATTTTAATCCATGACGGCGTAGTGTGTTACTAATGGTTTTCTTTGAGTCTGTGGTCCCAGCTCTCTTCAGGTCATTGACCAGGTCCTGCCGTTTAGTTCTGGGCTGATCCCTCACCTTTCTCATGATCATTGATGCCCCACGAGGTGAGATCTTGCATGGAGCCCCAGACCGAGGGTGATTGACCGTCATCTTGAACTTCTTCCATTTTCTAATAATTGCGCCAACAGTTGTTGCCTTCTCACCAAGCTGCTTGCCTATTGTCCTGTAGCCCATCCCAGCCTTGTGCAGGTCTACAATTTTATCCCTGATGTCCTTACACAGCTCTCTGGTCTTGGCCATTGTGGAGAGGTTGGAGTCTGTTTGATTGAGTGTGTGGACAGGTGTCTTTTATACAAGTAACGAGTTCAAACAGGTGCAGTTAATACAGGTAATGAGTGGAGAACAGGAGGGCTTCTTAAAGAAAAACTAACAGGTCTGTGAGAGCCGGAATTCTTACTGGTTGGTAGGTGATCAAATACTTATGTCATGCAATAAAATGCAAATGAATTACTTAAATATCATACAATGTGATTTTCTGGATTTTTGTTTTAGATTCCGTCTCTCACAGTTGAAGTGTACCTATGATAAAAATTACAGACCTCTACATGCTTTGTAAGTAGGAAAACCTGCTAAATCCGCAGTGTATCAAATACTTGTTCTCCCCACTGTATATGGCCAATATACCATGGCTAAGAGCATGACAACAACCCGAAACACACAGCCAGGGCAACTAAGGAGTGGCTCCGTAAGAAGCATCTCAAGGTCCTGGAGTGGCCTAGCCAGTGTCCAGACCTGAACCCAATAGAAAATCTTTGGAGGGAGCTGAAAGTCTGTATTGCCCAGCGACAGCCCCGAAACCTGAAGGATCTGGAGAAGGTCTGTATGGAGGAGTGGGCCAAAATCCCTGCTGCAGTGTGTGCAAACCTGGTCAAGACCTACAGGAAACGTATGATCTCTGTAATTGCAAACAAAGGTTTCTGTACCAAATATTAAGTTCTGCTTTTCTGATGTATCGAATACTTATGTCATGCAATAAAATGCAAATGAATTACTTAAATATCATACAATGCGATTTTCTGGATTTTTGTTTTAGATTCCGTCTCTCACAGTTGAAGTGTAGCTATGATAAAAATTACAGACCTCTACATGCTTTGTAAGTAGGAAAACCTGCTAAATCCGCAGTGTATCAAATACTTGTTCTCCCCACTGTATACACCTGTTCTGAAAGGCCCCAGAGTCTACAACACCACTAAGCAAATGGCACCACCAAGCAAGTGGCACCATGAAGACCAAGGAGCTCTCCAAACAGGTCAGTGACAAAAGTTATGGAGAAGTACAGATCAGGGTTGGGATATAAAATATATCAGAAATTTTGAACATCCCATGGAGGACCATTAAATCCATTTTTTTAAATGGAAAGAATATGGCACCACAACAAACCTGCCAAGAGAGGGCCGCCCACCAAAACTCATGGACCAGGCAAGGAGGGCATTAATCAGAGAGGCAACAAAGACACCAAAGATAACCCTGAAGGAGCTGCAAAGCTCAACAGCGGAGATTGGAGTATCTGTCCATAGGACCAATTTAAGCCATACACTCCACAGAGCTGGGCTTTACGGAAGAGTGGCCAGAAAAACGCCATTGCTTAAAGAAAAAAATAAGCAAACACGTTTGGTGTTCGCCAAAAGGCATGTGGGAGACTCCTCAAACATATGGAAGGTACTCTGGTCAGATGAGACTAAAATTGAGCTTTTTGGCCATCAAGGAAAACGCTATGTCTGGTGCAAACCCAACACCTTTCATCACCCCCGAGAACACCATCCCATGGTGGTGGCAGTATCATGCTGTGGGGATGTTTTCCATCGGCAGGGACTGGGAAACTGGTCAGAATTGAAGGAATAATGGATCGTGCTAAATATAGGGAAATTCTTGAGGGAAACCTGTTTCAGTCTTCCAGAGATTTGAGACTGGGACGGAGGTTCACCTTCCAGCAGGACAATGACCCTAAGCATACTGCTAAAGCAACAATTTAGTGGTTTAAGGGGAATCCAATTGAGAATCTGTGGTATGACTTAAAGATTGCTGTACACCAGCGGAACCCATCCAACTTGAAGGAGCTGGAGCAGTTTTGCCTTGAAGAATGGGCAAAAATCCCAGTGGCTAGATGTTCCAAGGTTAAACAGTGAGGGAAAAAAGTATTTGATCCCCTGCTGATTTTGTACGTTTACCCACTGACAAAGAAATGATCAGTCTATAATTTTTATGTTAGGTTTATTTGAACAGTGAGAGACAGAATAACAACAAAAAAATCCAGAAAAACGCATGTCAAAAATGTTATAAATTGATTTGCATTTTAATGAGGGAAGTAAGTATTTGACCCCTCTGCAAAACATGACTTAGTACTTGGTGACAAAACCCTTGTTGGCAATCACAGAGGTCAGACATTTCTTGTAGTTGGCCACCAGGTTTGCACACATCTCAGGAGGGATTTTGTCCCACTCCTCTTTGCAGATCTTCTCCAAGTCATTAAGGTTTCGAGGCTGACATTTGGCAACTCGAACCTTCAGCTCCCTCCACAGATTTTCTAAGGGATTAAGGTCTGGAGACTGGCTAGGCCACTCCAGGACCTTAATGTGCTTTTTCTTGTGCCACTCCTTTGTTGCCTTGGCCGTGTGTTTTGGGTCATTGTCATGCTGGAATACCCATCCACAACCCATTTTCAATGCCCTGGCTGAGGGAAGGAGGTTCTCACCCAAGATTTGACGGTACATGGCCCCGTCCATCGTCCCTTTGATGCGGTGAAGTTGTCCTGTCCCCTTAGCAGAAAAACACCCCCAAAGCATAATGTTTCCACCTCCATGTTTGACGGTGGGGATGGTGTTCTTGGGGTCATAGGCAGTGTAGTGTATTAAGATTATGACTTTGATAATGTTTTCAAGTGGAATCTGAGAGGATGTTTATTTAGTTTCAAAGGGAATTGTTTTAGGGTGACGCCCCATAGAAGACAGGGGATTGGACAGTAGAGGGAGCAACCCATATTTTGGGGAATAGTATAAGTACTGGGTTTAAACAAAGAAGAGCAGAGCGGCCATTGCAATTTGGGTCACTGCTCTCCGGGTGCTCTAGACATCTGTAAACTTATGCTGAAATCTTGTGATATGAATAAAACTTATGATCAAAGTTCAGTATAAGCGGACTCCTTTGTTTAACAGCATAATTAGCAACATTGACTCGACACTACAATTTGGCGACGAGGAATGAGGCGGATCTACGTCTCTGCAGTGTTATATTCATGAGCAACGACGTGACTCTCGCTCAAGACGCCGGCTAAGGTGAGATTTCTCACGGTCTTGTGTGCGTTTCGTTCGTCTGGTTATGGGTATGCGCGCTGGAGAGATGTACCGTATGGGACCGATGTGTGCTTGTGTTGCTTTTATTGCTGCGAACTAGGGGTCTGGCCTAACCATTCTAAATTTCTTTGCACTGGTAACCAGCGCAAAAGGGGGGAGTGCCTATAGAGTGTCTAGAGAGATATTTTGCTTGAATAAGAGTTCAAGAACAATCGATTGAGAGAGGAATAAGCCTAGGCAGATGTATGTAACTTAGAGCCGCTGTGGATCAACGGAAGCCCTTTTATAAAGGCGACCTCTAAGGTGGGCCGAAAATCCTGTAACACTTTAGATGTGTTTGGGTGAGTCCTGGGGACTGGAGGCCGTGGTATATTGAAAATGTATGTTGCCCCTCAGCTAATAGTTGATGAATTATTTGTTTGATGTAATCTCTCGTTTCATTTCCACTGGGATCTCGTGGTAGCACAAATTTAGCTAACAAAAGGAATTTTACAGCACGGCGGAGGGAGAAATGCTAACGTGGCCTGCTAATTATGCTTCATGCTACATGCTAATGCTAAATGCTAATTCATGCTACATGCCAATTTTTGATGCGGGGTTATGATTAATATTTTTTCCTTGGTGGTCCATAGGAATGGGACGAGCCACCAATATTGTGTTTAGTTAGCTTGGGCTTGGTGCCTGATGTTTTGTGAGCTCTGTTAAGTGTTATTGTTTGTCTATAAGGGTAAAGGAGAGGAGCTATAGCGAGAATGCTAACGTTCTGTTGTCTGGAGTGGAGAGAGCTACTTCCACTGTGAAATCGTAGTGATGAATGTACTGCACATGCGTGTGATTTTACGACACTAGAGTGACGTAGGGGTAAATAGGTCACTCCTCTGCTACACTGTGCAAGGGGGGAGGCGTAGACGAACGAAGGAACAAAAGACAGAGACATTTATGTGTATTTTGGTTGTTACATCGGCTGTTGTTTGGAGATGAAACTGTTTTCTTGAGACCTATTGAATTGATAAATGAGAGAGAGATGTTGACGGATTAAAAATAAAAATAGTTAAGTAAGTAAATAAAATAAAAATGTTATTGAGCTATTTATGCGATTCCTGAGTTAATTCTTAGCGCAAATGTGACTGGAGGAATATTGAATGGTTGAAGTGGCTCAGTGATTGCATAAACTGCTAAATTCTTGTCTGTTTCTTTGTTCTTTTGTCATATGAGAGACGATAGGAGGAACGAAGAGAGAGAGAAAGAGAGGAAGTGCTGACGTGTACATCATGTGACAGGGTGTGACGCGACAGAGTCTGCTGCACCGGATCTCGTCAAATATCAGGCTAGTGCTGTTCTGTTTACAAAGCCTTCCCCTACAGGATATTTGATGTTATGACAATTTGACAAAGACTTGGCAAAAGACTGATCAATTGAAGTAATTGCGTATTGGAGTTTTTGTGCATGAGTGAGTTTGATTACAGTTGTGTTGGGAATCGAGTACTGACATTATTCTGTAAGATTGAGGTCATTTGGTGCTTATTAGATAATGGGGTTTATGAGTACTGTAGTGTTGCTGGATTATAGGTATTTTCTTTTTGGATTGCTCTGAAGTTGTCTACTTTCCTGTACTTTTCTTGATTGAAGGTGGTAAGATAGCCACTAATTGATAAATTAGGAAATAGAAATAAAAATTATTTTTGATTATTCATAAATTTATTGATTAATTGTTTAATTAATAAATAAAATAAAAAAAGAATTAAAGGGAGGACACTATAAGCTATATATTCTAAAATAATAAAAATAATTCACAATAAAGGAATATAAAAGAGTTGTTACAATGGGGAAAAAGGATATCAGGACTATGAAGGTAATTACACCTGTTGATATAGTACAAAATAGTAATCCTTTAGTTAATGGTATTGCTAGGTTATCCGGCAAATGGAACAAACGTTGGCCTGACATTGAACAACCATGGCCAGTGGAAGGGACTCTTAACCCTGATGTAATCAACATAATGAAAGTGCTTCTGTCAATTCATAAAGCAGATCAAAAGAAAGGGGAAAAAAGGGAACAACGTAAAGAAAAGAGACAAAGAGAGCTGGGTGTTCTTAAGCTGTTTGAGAATGAAGGACAAAAACTGATAAAAGATGCCAACGATAAAATAAACAAAGGTATAGAGAAAATTGTGAAACAAGGAAAGGTGACAGAAAAACTAATGGCAGAAGTCAGTACACCTTTCTCACATACGGATTCAGCAAAAAGACCCCCACCTTATGAGGAAGAAGTAGAGCTTAAGGACGTCTATCCTCAGCTTCCAGTGATCGTTCAGGAGGGTGATTATTGCATCAGAGATGAAGATGAACGAATAATAGAGAGAGGACAAGCAGAAACTACCATAAAAATGACTCCAAACTCCAGAAGTAAGAAAAAACCGAGATGTCTGGAAACTAAGGGTAGAATGAGGTTCAGGAGAATGGAACTTGATGAAGACGACGACTATGATGATGATGATGATCAGAGTGATTCAGAAGAGATCATGGGTGGATATGACCCTGTGATCAGACGGAGGTTGGCAAGAGCGGAAAGAAGGGGTGATGGATGTTTGAAGAAGAAGACTGCAGGAGATTCGGGTTCTGATAAAAGCAAAGATGAAGACAGTGATAAAGTGTGGGAGAGTAAGGGTGCTTCATATTCAAGAGGATTTTATCCAGCAATGACTAGCACAGAATAAATAGAAAGAGATATAGACCGATGCGTATCATGCCTGGATAAAGCGAATAGTTTAGGAGAAGTAAAAGAACTGGAGGAACAACTCAAGAAGCTGACGATACAGAAAAAGAAACTGCTGAGAAAAGAATCCCAAGAATCTGAGAAAAAATATACATTGAGGCCAAGGAAAGAGGGCACTAGTAAGAAAATAATGCCGGTGATCATTCGAGGTCGAAACTAAGAATATAAGCCTTTGCAAAGTACCGATATGTCAGATATACTTGAAAAGCTGCCTACTCTTCAAGATGGAGCCTATCCTTGGATTTCAAAATTGGAAGAAATTACAGTGGGAACACAGTCTGCTATAGGAGACATTAAGAGACTTTTGGCTAATCTCCTGGGGATTCCAGGTATGGAAAAAAAAATTCAGAGAGCGGGACTGAATAGATATGTGGGGACTGCAGTGAACGACCCTGAATTGTTGGCTGCAAGTAGGAATCGTCTGTGGAGAGCATTGAAAGATACATTTCCAACAAATGTGCATCCTGATAACATTTTGATTGATCCACTAGGACAACAAGAAAATTCGAGAGCCTATGTGTCAAGAGTTCATCAAGTGTGGAGAAATATTACTGGAAATTATCCAGATGTGAGTCAAATTGAGCAGTCAATTTTGAGAGCTAAATTGCAGATGGGGCTGCCCTCACCAGTAAGGAGTAAACTGGCAGAGGTGGTTGGACTTGGAAGCATGACAAAAGGCGTCTATACAGATCATATAGCCCATCAAGTGGATTTGTAGAGAAAAAAGGAACACAACCAGAAAGAACAGGACCAAGAAACTCTCAGAAAACTCAATCAAATACAACTGGGGGAGAAGAAGAAGGAGAAGAGAAGCTTTGGTTATGAAGAATCAGAGTGAACCAAATCAACAATCACTGCTACAGCTTCAACTGAACAAGGTCAAATGCAATTGTACCAGCCACAACTAGAGGTAAAAGTTGTTATCATATCCATAGATAGTTTCTGGAAAGAGGGAATTTCTGAGGAAGATAAAGGAGCAAGTGAAGATCATCTGGAGGACAGGTGAACCCTTAAAGGAGCAAGGATTCTAGAGTGCCTAGAAGATCCGAAGGGGGGTGTCAGCTGATAGCACCGATTAGGGAGAAAAAATATCCAACAATTGAAGTGAAAACAAAGGACTAGGAGAGGTGAATAGTGGAAAAGATTTGATCTGTGTTTAGCCTAAAGAGGTTACACATCTCACTATGTAAAATTAACTAATTAGGATAGGGATTTGAGGGAGTAAAACAGCTGATTACTCTTAAGGAACCAATTGAGCTCTGCTATAAAAAATCTAAAAGAAATTAAAATACACATACTGGTATTAGAACATATAGATATTGCATTGTTGGGAAGAGATGCATTGTGTAAATTGAACTGTACAATAGGATGTACACTAGACGGCTGTCTGGTAGAAGATTTTAAAAGAGTAGGGTTTTTGGGAATCATATTTGCTTGAAAAGATCATGTCCTCCTTCTTATGACAATCTATTAGACTGCCTATTAGACAATCTGTCTGAAAAATAAAGTTAAAAGGGGTGACTGTTATTCTTGGTTACATTCCTACATCAAGAGGGAAAGAGATTTCAAACTAGGCTAAAAGATGTTCGATCGTTTGCCAAGTCTGTGTGTAAAGAAGTATAGACAGGGGATTACCCGATCACATATTCTAAAGATTGGTGGTAAAGGGATTTTGTGAATAAATCAGTGGAAAGGGTTTTTAAAAGTTAGGAGAAAAGATTAGATTAAAAAAGTTAGGAGAACTAGGGTTGAAGGAACTCTAGGACAGTAAGCTAAGTTTCAATGTTAGTAGGAAGAGAGAGTGAATGTAGTGACACTAGTGGTGATAGATGGAAATACAAGTAAGGAGTTAAAAGTCTTAGGGAGAATGGATGAAGTAACAACAAGGACATCAACACTTCAGCCTATTATAACAACAGTGAGAAGCAATTTAACTCTTTCAACATTGATAGTTATTAAAGCCATAAATATATTGCATTTGATTACAAGGGAGCAGATAGCTCCAGCACCAATTTTAGAGGAATTTCATAGTCTGGGAAGCCTATCATTGGAGGATAAGTCTAAGAGAGAAGTGGGGATTTTTCCATGGTATGGTGTAAAATTTGGGAAGATCATATAGATAATATTACCTATACTTTGCAGGGTTTTGCAAATGAAACGATAAGAGGGTTTAACCTTCTGTCGAATACTCAAAGAAGTCACAGACTGACGCTGTTAAAACATGATATGGCTCTTGACTATATTCTAGCAAAACAAGGTGGCTTATGTTTGGCTATGAATTTGATGGGGGATGATTGTTATACTTTGATTCCAGATAGTTCAGATAATATCACTAGTGTTATAGATGCATTGAAGAATATAAGGGATGCATTTGGTAGATCTGAAGGAGCTGGATGGTCAGTGAAGTCTTGGTTGCAAGATTAGTTAGGCCCAGTGGGAGCAGTGATGGTTTAGATTTTAATAGCAGCTTTGATAGCACTGTGTGTGATGTTTTGCTTTTGTAATTTGTTACTGACCTTTGCGAAAGCTATGATATTGAGATGGGTTGGAGTTGTGATGCCTGGAGACAACACTCAGATGCCGTTGTTGACTGTTCCTGATCTGGATGAAGAGGGACAAGTGGGACTGGATGGAGTATTGATGGATAAATATCATTTTTGATTATTTGATTATTTTTCAAATGTTTTTCAATATTAGTGTGATTTTAGTATTTTGTTATGAATCAAAGGGGGGAAATTTATGAATGAATCACATTATTCTATGATTTATATTGATTCATATATCATTTATATATCATTTTTTATATTCTTAGTTGATATTGATGTTTTAATTTGAAAGTGTTGTTTTGCAAAAGATACTGTTTGGTCTTTTCTTTTCTTCCAGAAGCATTTGGGGGAATATGTAGATATTGAAATACTCAAACAAGGACAATATGAAGGGACAATATGAAAGGAGAATATGAAGGGACTGGAGGAGATGGAACAAGGAAGGTGTGGAAATGTTCCAATTCCATCATCGAAGATGCATTGGAAGTCGAGACTGCTGAGGAGATGAAGTGTAGTGGACTACATTCCAGTGTCTGCAATGAAATATAGACATATTTGCATGTGTAATACATAATTTGTGTCATATTCTTTCTGTATTAATTTGTGTAGAATGATATTTGATGTTATTGAATACATGTGGGGATCTTAGATGTTTTTGTTTATTTCGTGGAAGCTTAGGGACATGGAGTCTAGGCAGGGATAGAGATAATCCACCGTAGGGTCCGATAGGTCGACCAGCCTTAGTGTGGACATTTTGGATAGTATTTTGTTTGCTGGGGCTTTCATGTGTATTTAATTGCATCATAGTTTCAAATGCATTGATAAAGATTTATGAATTGATCTGGAGTACCTAGGTGGTTGCCTGAGGCAGAGGGGCCGTGAGAGAATTTTACTGTCTTGATTGATGGATGGATATTTGGAAAGAAGGCTGCCAGACAGGTTTTTCGCTCTCACACTCCATAAAGATTTGTTCATATTTCATAGTAATGTATTCACACTTCATAAAGATTTGTTCATATTTCATAGAAAGGTATTTACACTCCAGAGAAAAGTGTTTTGGGTTTATTGTGAAAGATATTCAATAAGATAAATTGTTACTTGTCATAATCCTATTCTTTTTGTTTTCGAGACTTTTAGTTAGTCTCGAAGGGGGGAAATATGTAATGTATTAAGATTATGACTTTGATAATGTTTTCAAGTGGAATCTGAGAGGATGTTTATTTAGTTTCAAAGGGAATTGTTTTAGGGTGACGCTCCATAGAAGACAGGGGATTGGACAGTTGAGGGAGCAACCCATATTTTGGGGAATAGTATAAGTACTGGGTTTAAACAAAGAAGAGCAGAGCGGCCATTGCAATTTGGGACACTGCTCTCCGGGTGCTCTAGACATCTGTAAACTTATGCTGAAATCTTGTGATATGAATAAAACTTATGATCAAAGTTCAGTATAAGCGGACTCCTTTGTTTAACAGCATAATTAGCAACATTGACTCGACACTACAGCAGCATTCCTCCTCCAAACACGGTGAGTTGAGTTGATGCCAAAGAGCTCGATTTTGGTCTCATCTGACCACAACACTTTCACCCAGTTCTCCTCTGAATCATTCAGATGTTCATTGGCAAACTTCAGACGGGCATGTATATGTGCTTTCTTGAGCAGGGGGACCTTGCGGGCGCTGCAGGATTTCAGTCCTTGTGGCGTAGTGTGTTACCAATTGTTTTCTTGGTGACTATGGTCCCAGCTGCCTTGAGATCATTGACAAGATCCTCCCGTGTTGTTCTGGGCTGATTCCTCACCGTTCTCATGATCATTGCAACTGAGATCTTGCATGGAGCCCCAGGCCGAGGGAGATTGACAGTTCTTTTGTGTTTCTTCCATTTGAGAATAATCGCACCAACTGTTGTCACCTTCTCACCAAGCTGCTTGGCGATGGTCTTGTAGCCCATTCCAGCCTTGTGTAGGTCTACAATCTTGTCCCTGACATCCTTGGAGAGCTCTTTGGTCTTGGCCATCGTGGAGAGTTTGGAATCTGATTGATTGATTGCTTCTGTGGACAGGTGTTTTTTATACAGGTAACAATCTGAGATTAGGAGCACTCCCTTTAAGAGTGTGCTCCTAATCTCAGCTTGTTACCTGTATAAAAGACACCTGGGAGCCAGAAATCTTTCTGATTGAGAGGGGGTCAAATACTTATTTCCCTCATTAAAATGCAAATCAATTTATAAAATGTTTTACATTAGTTTTTCTGGATTTTTTTGTTGATATTCTGTCTCTCACTGTTCAAATAAACCTACCATTAAAATTATAGACTGATCATTTCTTTGTCAGTGGGCAAACGTACAAAATCAGCAGGGGATCAAATACTTTTTTCCCTCACTGTAGAGACATACCCCAAGAGACTTGCAGCTGTAATTGCTGCAAAAGGTGGTTCTACAAAGTATTTACTTTGGGGGGGGTGAATAGTTATGCACGCTCAAGTTGTTTGTTTCACAAGAAAAAATATTTTGCATCTTCAAAGTGGTAGGCATGTTGTGTAGATCAAATGATACACACATCCAAAAAATCCATTTTAATTCCAGGTTGTAAGGCAACAAAATAGGATTGTTTATATGTGCCATTCAGAGGATGAATGGCAAGACAAAAGATTTAAGTGCCTTTGAACAGATTATGGTAGTAGGTACCAGGCGCACCGGTTTGAGTGTGTCAAGAACTGCAACGCTGCTGGGTTTTTCACGCCTAACAGTTTCCCGTGTGTATCAAGAATGGTCCATCACCCAAAGGACATCCAGCCAACTTGATACAACAGTGGGAAGCATTGGCGTCAACATTGGCCAGCATCCCTGTGGAATGCTTTTGACACCTTGTAGTCCATGCCCCAACGAATTGAGGCTGTTCTGAGGGAAAAGGGGGGTGCAACACAATATTAGGAAGGTGTTCCTAAGGTTTTGTACAGTCAGTGTACAGTAAATTGCACTAGCCTTCCAAACCCATGGTTGTGGTAGACTGGAGGCCACACCACCTCAGGTCTCAGGGGATGTGAAGTTATTGCATAATGGCTACTAATAGCACACCAGCTTGCTAGTTCACATCTTACTAACATAACTAAGAAACGAATGTATCATAAACTGTTATTATGTTATATAAACTACTATATCTATAGTGTAATAACTAACTCACATCAAATATGTTTTAGTTCCTATGTATAATATTTCCAAAACCTGTGAAGCAAGATTATTATAGTCAATGAAAACTGAAACTAAAATAAAAACAACAACTAGATAAACTATTTAGTAAGCTGAAATAAAATCATTAAGAAAAACATTTGAAAAACTAAAACTATACTGAAACTATTATCTTTGACTGCAAAATGAACAAAAATAAAATACAAGCCATCATAAATTATGTTTAATTGTAGTTTTTTTCCTTCTCAAATAGGGTTTTCAAGTTAGTTTTTTCTGATGGGTTTTCAGGCTTCTGAATCTGCCGGATAAATGGTGCCAGTAGATTTTGATGTTTCAAATAGGCCTAGCTTGTGCATCACTATCACTAGCTATCAGTCGCTAACAGGGAAGAAATCCGAGGGCGATCGCTGACTGTGAGCGTGAACTATAGGCATGAACAATGGCGGCAGCAAAAGGTAAAGCCCTGTATGGGATTGTTTTGAGTACATTGCTGGAAAAAACAAAAGCAAATGTATTGTAGAGTTAGCAGCGTGTGTGGAACAGAGATAAATGGGAAAACCCAACCAACCTCAAAGTTAATCTGAACAGCGCCCACAAAGAATCATACAAACAATTTCAGGATAAAGACAAGGTGAGATAGACACCAGCTATTAGTAGCTGCACGTCAACGGCATCACTAAGACAACCAACTTTTGCGGTTTGTATGAAAAGAGCAGAAACATGGCAACCTAATTGAAATTAGTTTTAAAAAAGCAGCACTGGTTAATTTATTCATCCAGTCTGGCAAGTCCACTAGACTGTGCGATGAGCCAGCCTTCAGAAAATTCAACCCAACACTTGATCCCAAATGTAAAACTCCTGGCGTTGCTAGACTAAACAGGTTGATTGCTTTGCAAATGGATACAGCAACACAGAACGTTAAGGAGATTCTGATAGAGGCATGCAAAATAGACAGATGGAGCAAGAAAGGACTGACTGCTTCGTTTATGGGCATATCAGCCAGCTTCTATCAGCCCTCTTCCAACAAGGCACAGCATATGCGTTGCTCAACCTCCATCGGATTTAGCATCAACACACCGGAGAGGTAATTGACCGCACATTGGACGCATGGGACATACCAGAAGAGAAGATCCTACTCGTAGTAACTTACAACGTGGCGAACATAGCTAAGGCTATCAAGCTATTACAGAACAGGCAAGAGAATATCCATGACCAACATCAACCAGAGCTGGCAATAGCTTTGAATGGCGTGGCAGAAATATCTGAATCTGAGTGGGACACCGAAGATTATCATTTTAAATCCACGTGATATGAAGATTGATTTATAATTTAAACATAATCAAACCTATGACTTGACCCATCACCTTATGTATTACTGAACCCAAGTGGCAAGAAGTGACATCCCCCAAAAACACAAACTATAGGCCTACTACACATAAATGGCTCCTAGCCTCCCACGCATAAGGCTACTTTCTGTCCCTAACACTAAAACTGAAAATAAATCATATAAAAACGAAATATAAATTATTTTATAAAACTTAAACTAAAAAAAAACTAATAAATCCAAGTCTGAAAACTAACTGAAACTAAACTGAATTTCTAATAAAAAAAAACAAAAAAAAACTCATAGAATAAAAACTAATAGAAAATCACAAAACTATAATAACCTTGCTGTGAAGTTAATTTTCAGTAAAAAAATCCATGATTAAGCATGTAGTCTCTAGAATTCAACAATGCTGCACAGCACCATTGACGTTTTTTGGCAAGATATTGGCCAAATCAGAGACAAACTTGCAAACAGGCTAATAATGAACTCCACATATCAAGACGTTTGATCATGATATTCTTTGATAGGAATAATCCAAATGTGGCTATGTGTAATCAGAAACTGACAGTTTGGGTAAATGCCAGAAGGGCTGGTCCATCTTAAGCCCAGTGGACCTGTCTAAATGGGGGGAATTGTGCAGAATGATCATTATTTGCCTAATAATGGGGGCCTCAAGGGAAAAAATGGGCTTGTGTGTTAGGAGTGCCTGGGATTATTTCTGGTCCCAGTCTGTCCCTGTGTGTAATCCAACAGGACATAAACCAGAGCAATTTAATATCATGATGGAGATTGTGGAGCACCTCAGGGTTCTGTTGAAGGCCCATCTCTTTTCCCCTCTGAATCCTGGTTAATTTCTCTTTACCTGTCATTTGGACTCTTCTCTATTGATCAGACTTCACGTTTTGTCCTAACAGTCTTGAGACTGTTTTGTGTCTACCTCTAGACTCATTGTTCATTTCTCCTTCTCATAAACAATCTGCTGTTAATGCTGTTAATTGACTATAGCTCAGCATTCAACACCATAGTACCCTCCAAGCTCATCATTAAGCTCGGGGCCCTGGGTCTGAACCCCGCCCTGTGTATCTGGGTCCTGGACTTCCTGACGGGCTGCCCCCCAGGTGGTGAAGGTAGGAAACAACACCTCCACTTCGCAGATCCTCAACACAGGGTCCCCACAAGGGTGCATGCTCAGTCCCCTCCTGTACTCCCTGTTCACCCATGACTGCGTGGCCACGCGCACCTCCAACTCAATCATGAAGTTTGCAGACAACACAACAGTAGTAGGCCTGATTACCAACAATGACGAGACAGCCTACAGGGAAAAGGTGAGGGCCCTGGGAGAGTGGTGCTAAGAAAATAACCTCTCACTCAACGCCAAGTTCCTCAGGGTACACATCACTGACTGTCTGAAATGGTCCACCCACACAGACAGAGTGGTGAAGAAGGCGCAACAGCGTCTCTTCAACCTCAGGAGGCTGAAGAAATTTGGCCTGTTACCTAAAACCCTCACAAACTTTTACAGATGCACAATTGAGAGCATCCTGTCGGGCTGTATCACCGTCTGATACGGCAACTGCACCACCCGCAACCGCAGGGCTCTCCAGAGGGTGGTGTGGTCTGCCCAACGCATCACCGGGGGCAAACTACCTGCCCTCCAGGACACCTACAGCACCCGATGTCACAGGAAGGCCAAAAAGATAATCAAGGACATCAACCGCCCGAGCCACGGCCTGTTCACCCCGCTATCATCCAGAAGGCGAGGTCAGTACAGGTGCATCAAAGCTGGGACCGAGAGACTGAAAAATAGCTTCTATCTCAAGGCCATCAGACTGTTAAATAGCGATCACTAGCCGGCTTCCACACTGTTACGCAACCCTGCACCTTAGAGGCAGCTGCCCTATATACATAGACTTGGAATCACTGGCCACTTCAATAATGGAACACTATAGTCACTTTAATATTGTTTACATACTGCTTTACTCAGCTCATATGTATATAATGTATTCTATTCTACTGTATTTTAGTCAATGCCACTCCTGCATTGCTCGAGCTAATATTTATATATTTCTTAATTCCATTCTTTTACTTTTAGATTTGTGTGTATTGTTGTGAAATTGTTAGTTACTACTGCACTGTTGGAGCTAGGAACACAAGTATTTCGCTACAACCGCAATAACATCTGCTAAATATATGGATGTGACCAATAAAAATGTGATTTGATTTGATTTGAAATCAAGAACAGTGTTGATTAGACTGACTTAATGTGTGCCTTTTGATTTCAGTGTCCATATTGTGACATCATTCTCATCGCTTCTTCAACAACCTTTTGAACAATCTGAATGGAATTGTGACACAATATTCTGTGGACATCTGCATTTCTTTTGGATTTAATTTATTTAAGTAACAATGCGATGGGCTACTCCAGTCCTCAGGGGCCAGAGTGGTGTCACACTTTTCCCCCATTCCTAGCAAACACAGCTGATTAAACTAATTGCATTCTAAACTGAAGATCATGATTAGTTAATTATTGGAGTCAGGTGTGTTAGCTGGGTTAAAAGTGTGACACCAATCAGGCCCCGAGGTCTGGAGTTGCCCATCCCTGACCTAACACAAAGTGTCCTCCGCATTCATGGGATGGCTCCACGCTCAGGCTAGACTTTGTCTATACTCAGGAGGGGGCTGACCATGCAAGACTGGTGAATCGGCTGAGAGATGCTTTCAATCAGACCAAAATTACTCTTCCGTAAATATGATTTGTCCACACAGTCCGTAATTGAGCCGGCCCATCAGGTGACCTCAGGAACGCAGAAAAACATCACGAGGCAACGAAAAGATGCGTCCGCCATGCAGGGATACATTGTGGTGGCACTTATCACCTTAACGTCTCCCTGTCTCTTGTTTAATCTCGTCTCTGTGGAAATAACTTTATTTTGTCCTGGAGAAAAGACACCCATGAATGGTTATCAGATGGTGGGCTCCAGAAATTCACTGGCAGCATCACAAGGCCCTCACAGAGGCACTGCATAGAGAAACCAGGAAGTTAAGGATTTCTGAGATGTATCACAATGTTATGAGACTAAGTACAGCCAAGTTTAAACCCTTTGCAGAGAATATATTGAGTTTTCACTATGAGGAACCTGACAGTCTATTTATGTAAGGAGGAATCCAGATAATCCATGTGAGAAGCTTCAAAGGGAACTGATTACATTTAAATTTACCTAAGTTACAGTCTATCCTTTTGTCACGATCGTCTAATGAAGGAGACCAAGGCGCAGCGTTGCGAGTGAACATATTCTATTTTAATAAATGCTCACATGAACAAAACAATAAACAACGAATGCGTGACGTCTATGGTACAACAAGAACACACACGAACAAAATCCCACAACCTGAAAGAAAAACAGACAGATTAAATATGGCTCCCAATCAGAGACAACCAGCCGACAGCTGACACTCGTTGCCTCTGATTGGGAGTCACACCGGCAAACATAGAAAATAGACAACCTAGAACACCCACCAAAGAAACAGAAAACATAGATTGAACACACCCTGGCTCAACATAATGAGTCCCCGAGCCAGGGTGTGACAGTACCCCCCCCTAAAGGCGCGGACTGCGACCGCGCCTAAATACGAGCAAAACAGGGGAGGGCTGGGTGGGCATTCCTCCTCGGCGGCGGCTCCGGCTCCGGCTCCGGGCTTGATCCCCACTTCCTCTCCAACCCCCCAAAGTACCCCTGGTCCTGTCTAGCCCCGCTGGCCGGAGCCGGACTGACGACACGCGCCCCTGGCTTAGTGCGTGGAGCAGGAATGGACCGGAATGGGCTGGCGACGCGCACCACAGACTTGGTGCGGAGAGCAGGAACGAGCCGGACAGGGCTGATGACTCGCACCCTTGGCTTGGTGCGTGGAGCAGGGACAGGCCGGGCTGGACTGGCGACGCACACCGCAGGCTTGGTGCGTGGAGCAGGGACAGGCCGGGCTGGACTGGCGACGCACACCGTAGGCTTGGTGCGTGGAGCAGGAACAGGCCGGAATGGGCTGGCGACGCGCACCACAGACTTGGTGCGGAGAGCAGGAACGAGCCGGACAGGGCTGACGAAACGCACCACAGGTTTGGTGCGGGGAGCAGGAACAGGCCGGGCCGGGCTGGCGACGCGCACCACAGGTTTGGTGCGGGGAGCAGGAACAGGCCGGGCCGGGCTGACGACACGCATCACAGGCTCGATGCGAGGAACAGGAACAGGCCGGACCGTACTGGGGACACACACCACTGGCCCTACGCAGGGATCAGGAACGGGCCGGACCGGACTGGTAACACACCCCAGTACCTCTCGCCGTGCCTCCACACTTTCCCTCTCCTCTGTGACCAGTGGCCCCCTTAACCTGGCGGCCTCCTCTTCACACCCGCTGGACCGCTCCCTCGCGGCCTCCTGCTGCCCCGTCGTCCACGTCGTGAGCCCCCCCCTAAAAATTTTCTGGGGTTCTCTCCTCCCCGTGGGCCAGGCCTCCATCGTTCTCGCCCATCTCTCGCTCCTCTGTCTCCAACCCTCGTCACTCAGCTCCTCAATGGGCTTGACCCAGTCGAAGCTCTTGATCCATTGCTCCATAGACCAGCCTCTCTTCTCTTCACTTAGCGGGGCCCAGCCGAAACTCCTACTCCACTGATCCCAGGTCCTTCCTCTCTCCTCCTCACGCTGCTTGGTCTGGTACTGGTGGGATTTTCTGTCACGATCGTCTAATGAAGGAGACCAAGGCGCAGCGTTGCGAGTGAACATATTCTATTTTAATAAATGCTCACATGAACAAAACAATAAACAACGAATGCGTGACGTCTATGGTACAACACGAACACACACGAACAAAATCCCACAACCCGAAAGAAAAACAGACAGATTAAATATGGCTCCCAATCAGAGACAACCAGCCGACAGCTGACACTCGTTGCCTCTGATTGGGAGTCACACCGGCAAACATAGAAAATAGACAACCTAGAACACCCACCAAAGAAACAGAAAACATAGAATGAACACACCCTGGCTCAACATAATGAGTTCCCGAGCCAGGGTGTGACACCTTTGCACATTACAACATGCTTCCAGAATATAGTTGGTCATTTACCTCCATTCATTTTATTTTCTTCTTTTTTTTCTCTCTTTTAATAATTTTTTTGCTTGCTTTTTCCATGTTCTGCCAATGCTTCTTCAAGGTAGGAAGATTGTTGGGGGGAAAATTATGTGCAGCATGTTTTTCACACAGTCTTCAACTTATATATTTGGCATACATCATGTATGTTTATACAGTAATTATTATTCAACATGTCCTCGCCTGGGATTTGAACTCACAACCTCTTGGTTCACAGCATTACGATCTTCCTGCTACGCCACCATGTCTGTGTCAAAAACTGATTTCACATGTATTCCTACACCTTGGACTTCAAAGTAAATCCCAGCTTTGTTAAAAAAACACTCAAGAAAAACTATTATATTTATCATAATGATTCAGGAGTAACATTAAAACAGAATAATAGGGCCCACCACACTTACAACAACAAAAAAACACGTGGTTTTCGGACATGTGAACAAATCACCTGAAAATGTTCACAAGTCAGACACGTGGTTTTCAGACACGTGTGACAATTCACATGAAGTTTTAACATGTGAACAAATCACGTGAAAAACATCAGGTCCTTTCCCAACATTTCACATTGTGATATTATAAATTTCACGTGTGCTTTTGTAACTGGCAGGATTAGAACCCCGGTCTCCCACGGGAGAAGCAAACATCATTAGACAAAGAGGGCCTACACAAATTTTGAATTCGCAGGCGGGGCTACCTCATTATGTGACCATGAGCAACCATGACCAACTCATGTCCACTGTACTTTAACATGTGCATTTTCACATTTTAATGTCAACTATCTCTGACTCGGATCAGGCCCCTCTGTTTATTAACACTGTTGCAGATAAGCATACTCCATATAAAAAACGAAGAGTAATAGATAGATCAAACCCTTTGTTCACGCATGAATTGTCTGAAAAAATACAGGAAATACATTTTGCTTGGGCTAAGGCTAGATTGACTGATACTACGTCTGACTGGCAGTCCTTCAGACATTTGAGAAATAGATGAAAAGCAAAGTCAACATACTTCTTGAACTGTGTATCTGAGAATGGTGAGAATCCAGCGAATTTAGTGAAAAAGTAGTGAAATCTCTGAAACAACATAACTACCGTCCGATTTCCAAGTTGTCTTTCCTTTCTATTCTAAATGTGCACCAATCTAGTTTTAGACCTGGATATAGCACTGTTTCAACTGCTACGCTTGTTCTAGATTATGTGTTAAATTGCTTAGATCATAAAAACCATTGTGCTGCCTTATTCATAGACCTTTCCAAGGCCTTTGACACTGTTGATCATTACATTCTCATTCAAAGGCTGACTGAAATAGGCCTGGATCAAGCTTCCTCCAAGTGGTTTGAGAATTATCTGTCAGATAGGACACAATGCGTGATTTCTGGTGGTGTCAAGTGTAGTTTCCTGGATATTACAGGAATATAATATAATATTAAGGTGTACTGCAGGGGTCGGTATTGGGACCTGTTCTCTTTACTATTTATATAAATAATATTGGTCTATCTGTTAAAACTTGTCATATTTATCTGTATGCAGATGACACTGTTATTTATGTATGCCATTGCCCCAACTGTTGACCAGGCTATGTTAGAGCTGCAATCTGACTTTTGCCTTACAGAAAACCCTGGTTGGTTTAAAAGTTGTACTTAATGCGGGCAAGACTAAATATATGTTGTTCTCTAATTCTTGCAAAACTGTTTAAGATGGACTACATATTTATTCATTGGATGGTTCTACCATTGATCGGGTTCCTGCCTATAAATATCTGGACATTTGGATTGACAAAGATTGAATGTTTAAAAACATATGGATGAGCAGGTTAAAAAGCAAACATTTAAAGTGGGCTTCTTTTTATTTTTTTTACAGATCTTGCCTCTCCCTAAATAGCAGCAAGCAGATTGTGTAGTCAATTTTCCGGCCAGTTCCTGATTATGGTGACACCATTTACCAGATTGCAGCAGCCACTACTCTTAAACCTTTGGATGCCGTCTACCATAGCACCCTTCGCTTTATCACAGGTGACCATTTTAAAACTCACCACTGCATCCTGTAGCAACAGGTTAGCTGGTACTCATTAAAGTCCCATAGATCACTTCACTATTCTCTTTTTCTTTACAAAGCTCTACTACACAAGCATCCGACTTACCTAACTTTGCTGTTAAAATATAAAAACATGAGATACCAAACATGTTCACAAGGTTGGTTATCTCTTGTGGTTACTCGGATCTCCACTGAACTAGTGGCTACTTTGAAGAATCTCAAATATAAAATACATTTTGATTTGTTTAACACTTTTTTGGTTAATACATGATTCCTTATGTGTTATTTCATAGTTTTGATGTCTTCACTCTTATTCTACAATGTAGAAAATAGAAAAAATTAAGAAAAACTAGGTGTGTCCAAACTTTTGACTGGCACTGTATAAAAAATCAAATCAAATATTATATTTTATTATTTTCCCCTAACCCTACCACTCCTCGCCTAATTGGAGCAAACTAATGGACAACAACAATTAAGCTTCTACTTCCAGCTTATACATACTATACACATTTTATGGACACAGTATATTTTACAATAGTTATCTTTTGTTTGTTTTTAGTCCCATCCTTCAGCTCCACTCAACCACTCCCATCTCTCTGAACACCATTCAGTTTCTATTTGCCATATATTTTACAACTGTGCTGTGATGTTTCACAAAAGTTCTGAACCTATTCTATTCTCATAGATTCTACATACTGTATTGTAAATTACAGATCAATTTTTTTGCTAAGAATATTATTATATTATTGATTGATAATAGTTCCAGGTAAATGTAGCAATTCTTCAGCCATTCCTGAACCTGCGACCAAAAACAAGCTACATATGGACAGTAGCAAAACAAATGATCTTAAGATTCTGTCTCTTCGTAGCAAAATCTGCAGAGCTGGGATGGTTGTATCCCCCATATATATACAGTGGGGAGAACAAGTATTTGATACACTGCCAATTTTGCAGATATTCCTACTTGCAAAGCATGTAGAGGTCTGTCATTTTTATTATAGGTACACTTCAACTGTGAGAGACGGAATCTAAAACAAAAATCCAGAAAATCACATTGTATGATTTTTAAGTAATTCATTTGCATTTTATTGTATGACATAAGTATTTGATACATCAGAAAAGCAGAACTTAATATTTGGTACAGAAACCTTTGTTTACAATTACAGAGATCATACGTTTCCTGTAGGTCTTGATCAGGTTTGCACACACTGCAGCAGGGATTTTGGCCCACTCCTCCATACAAACCTTCTCCAGATCCTTCAGGTTTCGGGGCTGTCGCTGGGCAATATGGACTTTCAGCTCCCTCCAAAGATTTTCTATTGGGTTCAGGTCTGGAGACTGGCTAGGCCACTCCAGGACCTTGAGATGCTTCTTACGGAGCCACTCCTTAGTTGCCCTGGCTGTGTGTTTCGGGTCGTTGTCATGCTGGAAGACCCAGCCACGACCCATCTTCAATGCTCTTACTGAATGCTCTAGTTAAATCTAGAATCGGTTTCCTATTTCGCAACAAAGCCTCCTTCACTCATGCTGCCAAACATGCCCTCGTAAAACTGACTATCCTACCGATCCTTGACTTCGGTGATGTCATTTACAAAATTGCCTCCAACACTCTACTCAGCAAATTGGATGTAGTCTATCACAGTGCCATCCGTTTTGTCTCCAAAGCCCCATATACTACCCACCACTGTGACCTGTACGCTCTTGTTGGCTGGTCCTCACTACATATTCGTCGCCAAACCCACTGGCTCCAGGCTATCTATAAATCACTGCTAGGCAAATCCCCGCCTTATCTTAGCTCATTGGTCACCATAGCAACACCCACCCGTAGTCTGCGCTCCAGCGGGTATATCTCACTGGTCATCCCCAAAGCCAACACCTCCTTTGGCCGCAATTCCTTCCAGTTCTCTGCTGCAAATGACTGGAACAAATTGCAAAAATCTCTGAAGCTGGAGACACTTATCTCCCTCAATAACTTTAAGCATCAGTTGTCAGAGCACCTTACCGATCATTGCACCTGTACACAGCCCATCTGAAATTAGCCCGCCCAACTACCTCATTCCTATATTGTTATTTATTTTGCTATTTTGCACCCCAGTATCTCTATTTGCACATCATCTCTTGCACATCTATCAGTCCAATGTTAATACTAATTGTAATTTTTTTTTTGCACTATAGCCTATTTTATTGCCTTACCTCCATAACTTGCTAAATTTGCACACACTGTATATTATATGTATTTCTGTTGTATTTTTTGACTTTGTTTGTTTTGCCCCATATGTAACTCTGTATTGTTGTTTTTATCGCACTGCTTTGCTTTATCTTGGCCAGGTCGCAGTTGTAAATGAGAACTTGTTCTCAACTGGTTTACCTGGTTAAATAAAGGTGAAATAAAAAAATAAAAAAAAACTGAGGGAAGGAGGTTGTTGGCCAAGATCTCGCGATACATGGCCCCATCCATCCTCCCCTCAATACGGTGCAGTCGTCCTGTCCCCTTTGCAGAAAAGCATAGAATGATGTTTCCACCTCCATGCTTCACAGTTGGGATGGTGTTCTTGGGGTTGTACTCATCCTTCTTCTTCCTCCAAACACGGCGAGTGGAGTTTAGACCAAAAAGCTCTATTTTTGTCTCATCAGACCACATGACCTTCTCCCATTCCTCCTCTGTATCATCCAGATGGTCATTGGCAAACTTCAGACGGGCCTGGACATGCGCTGGCTTGAGCAGGGGGACCTTGCGTGCGCTGCAGGATTTTAATCCATGACGGCGTAGTGTGTTACTAATGGTTTTCTTTGAGACTGTGGTCCCAGCTCTCTTCAGGTCATTGATCAGGTCCTGCCGTGTAGTTCTGGGCTGATCCCTCACCTTCCTCATGATCATTGATGCCCCACGAGGTGAGATCTTGCATGGAGCCCCAGACCGAGGGTGATTGACCGTCATCTTGAACTTCTTCCATTTTCTAATAATTGCGCCAACAGTTGTTGCCTTCTCACCAAGCTGCTTGCCTATTGTCCTGTAGCCCATCCCAGCCTTGTGCAGGTCTACAATTTTATCCCTGATGTCCTTACACAGCTCTCTGGTCTTGGCCATTGTGGAGAGGTTGGAGTCTGTTTGATTGAGTGTGTGGACAGGTGTCTTTTATACAGGTAACGAGTTCAAACAGGTGCAGTTAATACAGGTAATGAGTGGAGAACAGGAGGGCTTCTTAAAGAAAAACTAACAGGTCTGTGAGAGCCGGAATTCTTACTGGTTGGTAGGTGATCAAATACTTATGTCATGCAATAAAATGCAAACTAATTACTTAAAAATCATACAATGTGATTTTCTGGATTTTTGTTTTAGATTCCGTCTCTCACAGTTGAAGTGTACCTATGATAAAAATTACTGACCTCTACATGCTTTGTAAGTAGGAAAACCTGCAAAATCGGCAGTGTATCAAATACTTGTTCTCCCCACTGTATATATATATATATATATATATATATATATATATATATATATATATATATCATTCTATTGGTTGCAATAATTTTGTATAATAATTTAAATTGAGTTTTGAATCCAGCGTCATTGTGTGTATCAGTTCATAAAGCATGTATCATTGAATCGCTACATCGAAAATCTCTTCCCATCTATTTTGCAATCTATGTGGCACAGATGTCAATTTGTTGGTCCTTAAATGAAACTAATATACTTTTTTATTTATCACAATTTTCTTTAACCAATTTTTGTCTTTTAATGCAGGGCCGACAGACAAGTTCCTTACTTTCTCCCCCTTCCACTTGCCTCTTCCATTTTTGCGGTAATGCTGCAATTAGTATATATAATATAATTATTGTAAAAGTAACTCTGTCCATAAGGTGTAGATAGTAAGTATAGACCGGAAGTAGAGGCCTGGGCATTGTTGTTCACTAATTTACTCCAAGTAGGGAAAGGATGGTGGGGTTGAAAAGTAATAAAGGGGAGTATATATATATATAAAAAAAATGAAAAAAATAAAAAAAACATGGGGGATTGGAAGTGATGCAGACAATTACATTGATAGAAGATACAATCTATCTGCAATATTAAGCTGATCCATTCCCCCAATTTTTTTTTTTTTTTTTTTAAAAGATTATACCGTTTTCTTTTTTTTTTTACATCTAAAAATATTGGTTTTATTTGATTTCAACCATAATATTTGTTGTAATGTTTGTTCTGTATTTTCTGGTGTATTAAACTGAAATTACAAACAACTTTCTATGGCTTGTTTTAAAAATAGCGATTTTTTTCAAATAACCGAAAATGAGAGGTTGTAATCTGAATAAAGGGGAAAAGGCCATTCTTGAACATAGGGTGAGACCTTCTTACTAATCTTCTAGAGAACCAGTTCGGATTTAAGTATAACTTTTATATGACTGAAGCCTTTAGTGAGAGGTCTAAGGCTTTCATATTTAATCATTTCTGCCCTCCGAATTCATATTCATTATATAAATAGGCCGGTTTAATTCTGTCTGACTTGCCGTTCCAAATCAAATGGAATATTTTTTGCTCTTGTACTTTTTTTTAACTAGTCGCTAGGCAATATGCAAGGCAATAAGCAAATAGGTAAACTGGGATTTGACTAAAGAGTTAATCAGGGTGATTTTTCCACAAATAGACAGGGTTTTTCCTTTCCACGGTAGCAAGATCTTAGCTATTTTTGCTAACTTTCTATAAAAATATATTGTATTGCGATAATTTCTTTCCTTTGGGATATGAATACAGAGTATGTCCACTTCACCGTCATACCATTTTATTGGTAAACTACACGGTAATGAAAAAGTTGTATTTTTATGTGATCTAATACGTAATATAGTACTCTAAATATAATACGTGTGAAAATACATTTTCGCAATTAAACACAACCCCTCTGAATCAGAGCGGTGCGGGTGGCTGCCTTAATTGACATCCACATCGGTGCCCTGGGAGCAATTGTTGTTATGGGTTAACTGCCTTGCTCAAGTGTAGAACGACAGATTTTTCCACCTTGCCGGCTCAGGGATTTTATTTTGGGGGGGGGGTCATATTGAAAACTGCACTAAGTGATCATGTCGAATGTAATTATATTGATTAAAGATGTTTTCACAAATGTAGCTGAACAGCGTACCACTTACCTCATTACTTCCCTTACAAACAAAACATGTGATGTTCATATGTTCACATGTATTAAACATGTTAACACCACCTTTTCACATGAGGAGAAAACCATTTTTTTGCATTCACATGTGAAAATCTAACTTTCACATGTGGAATTGACTTTTTAAATCACCCAGCAGTGCTTTGAAATGTTGTCAGGTGTAGTTTGATGGTATTACATGTTGAAACGTGTAGCTTCATCACTGCCATAGCAGTGGAATGTATGTGTGAGATAGTACTGCAGCAGGAGAGGCATTGTGGTGGGCCTGTCTGGCCCCCCTCCCAGAGGTTTCTTCTCACTTCATCTGTTGATTTGACTTCGAGACGCATTCCTCACTCCTCCCTAGTTCCGCAGCCGGCATGCCTTATCAGACACTAACAATTGCCTTTCACCTCTCTTCTCAGAAACATGGAACAGAATATGAAGCTTCTACACTCAGTAACTTTCCATATTCCTAGTCTCATCTACCCTTCATGGACCCCAACATATACATTCCTTATACATGTAAAGTAATTAATGTGTTCTAGTATGGTAACATGAATCAGTACACTTCAAGCTAGAGTCTAACACTGGCTACAAGGGCGGCTTAATAACCTTCAGCTCATGAAAGCACAGACGTCTGAAGGAGACCATGACTGCACTAAAACTCAATATAGGGTCCTTCCTTGGAAGCTTTGACTCAATGCCAAGGCATTTTTCTTAGAAATACATGTAACCGCCCATAGCTTCACTTTGACTAAATGTGAGAGGTTGAACACAGAGGCAGACACATTTCACCTTTGGGGACTGGTACGTCATGATTTTAATCGCTCCAGATAATTGTGTCTGAAGAATAAAGAAGACAAACCGTTCCTTGAAAAAGCTCTGGAGACACACAGACATACCTGTGGTCACACCTAAAGCCACACTCAAACTGTCTTATTATATTATAATGGATTGTCTTTGGATTTACTACATACAACACTGGAGCCAATGCAAGCACCTGTTACAGACACACTAGATTCCTTTTAAGGTGTGTGGAGAAATCTGCTCCAGATTGTGCAATTCATGACAGGTGTATCTGAGACATTCAGGGTTGTTGGTTACATTTTGGGAGAAAAATGGCCTGAAATTGTAGTTTTGTTGTCAGTAGTTTGCTTGGATAACATATCTTAACAGCCTTGAGTTTTATGATAAATGTCACTGTTTATAAAACTGAGCGGACACGCAATTGTTTTCCAATATTGGTTGTCAGCCACATCTGAGTAATTTCAGACTACATTACTGCTGGCAACAGAACACAAGTGTCCTACCAGAGTTTGATTGACAGCTGACTCAGGCACCAGGAAGATTAGTTGGCTATGTATTGGCCTAGTGGCAGGCTTTGAAGCCACCGGTCGGCCATATTGGCACTCTCCAGAAGGAGCAGCCCTCCATAGGAATTAATGCAATTCTACAGTATTTCAACTAAATGTTTCAAGGACAAAATTACATGTATTTAATTATTTTGGGAGTTGTAGTGGGAACAGTAACATTAGAACTTTCAAAAAATTACACTTTAAGGAAAATGTTTTAATATATATTTTCATTTTAAATGTGTATGTTTAGCTCACATAATATAATTTAAAAGTATGCATTAAGGTGTCTGTGATAGAATAAAAGTGCAAAAAACAAATGTAGACTTTAATAAATGCATTTCTATAGCTTCCAAAATATTTTTTACAATGGTTGGGGTCCTGTTGGTTCCAGACTTGGTGCATCAGTACCGCTTGCCATGCAGTAGCAGAGAGAACAGTCTGACTTGGGTGGCCTTCCTCTGACACCGCCTGCTATAGAGGTCCTGGATGGCAGGGAGCTCGACCCCTGTGATGTATTGACCGTATGCACTAATCTCTGTAGCGTCTTGCGGTCTGATGCCAAGCAGTTGCCATACCAAGAGGTGATGTAGCCAGTCAAGATGCTCTCAATGATGTAGCTGTATAACTTTTTGAGGATCTGAGGGCCTATGCCAAATCTTGTCAGCCTCCTTAGGGGGAAGAGGCATTGTCGTGCCTTCTACACGACTGTGTTGGTGTGTGTGGATCATGTTAATTCCTTAGTGATGTGGACACTGAGGAGCTTGAAGCTCTCGACCCACTCCACTACAGCCCCGTCGATGTGGATGAGGGCGTGCTCGGACCTCCATTTCATGAGGGAGAGGTTGTTGTCCTGGCACCACATTGCCAGGTCTCTGACCTCCTCCCTATAGGCTGTCTCATCGTCGTCGATGATCAGGCCTACCACTGTTGTGTTGTCAGCAAACTTAATGATGGTGTTGGAGTCATGCGTGGCCACGCAGTCGTGGGTGAACAAGGAGTACAGGAGGGGACTAAGCACTCACCACTAAGGGGCCCCCGTGTTGAGGGTCTGCATGGTGGATGTGTTGTTGCCTACCCTCACCACCTAGGGGTGGCTCGTCAGGAAGTCCAGGATCCAGCTGCCGAGGGAGGTGTTCAGTCCCAGGGACCTGAGTTTAGTGATGAGCAGTAAACTCTGATAAAAACGGAATGATTCGGAACACTTTCCAAAGTCCCAACTTTGGCAGACAAGTTTCAAATTATTGCTGAAGATTCTAGCCACAAGCATAAATTAGCGCATGCTGTAGCTACCTGGGAAGGGCTCATCAGGATGACTGACTGAACCAAATCATAGGGAAATTCTCAGCAACAAAAGAGTGATCAAATTAAGATCCTACATCTGTATGAACTAGTTAGATATACCATCATGTGAATTTTTCCCACATATGCGTAGCACCACGTCTAACAAATCTGGTGTTGGATTTTTGGATTATCCTTCCTTACATTTTTAACTGGCCTTTACTAGACTAGTCTTTTACACAAACAGCTATGAACACAATATTGATATTATATTAATTTCCTCTCCTTTCATTTCCTCTTCTATTCACTACAGACAATATTTATCATAGATCATGCTACACCCTGTGTTCTGAGATTGTAAGCAATGTGCAGAATGGCAATAACATTTATAGAACCCAAGGTGTCATTTCATTCCCGGCCTCCATCTGTTGTCATAACTTCAATCTTTGTTGCCTTGTTGGATTTCACTGTTATTCTGTAATGGTCATGGTTATTTTTGTAATGAGTACCTTTTCAAAATTATTTGAATTCCTTAGTCACACAACTGCAAAGCCTAGTTTCACTGATCTATTCACTTTGTATGTACAGGTAACTGCTAAAATAAAGGAAACACTTGAGTAAATAAGGGATACAAAGTATATTGAAAGCAGGTTGTGTTGGTTCCTGAGTTAATTAAGCAATTAACATTCCATCATGCTTAGGGTTATGTACAACAATTCTAAAAGGAGCATAGGGGGTTTAAAAGGTTTGTGTGTGTGTGTCTCAGTCACCAGATCTCAACCCAATTGAACACATGGGATATTCTGAAGCGGTGCCTGAGACAGCATTTTCCACCACCATCAACAAAACACCAAACTATCAAATTTCTCGTGGAATAATGGTGTCGCATCCCTCCAATAGAGTTCCAGACACTTGTAGAATCTATGCCAAGGCGCATTGAAGCTGTTGAATATTGAATAGCGCCCCCTGTGTATTTATGCTAGACACTTACAGTTTATTGTAGTGGCTGCAGCTCAATCCACTCTTTCCGCCGATATAAAGTTTGCGCCTATTCCAAATAATGGGGCTTGTGGAAGTGGTCTTTTTCTACACATGAGAGAATCCGGAGAAGACATTTGTCACAAAATCGTGTGTAAAACCCGAACCATTTGAGCTACAACTAATAAGTCACCACCATCGAAAGATGATACTCTCACGACAGTGTCGGTTGTTTGGATCTATGACATCCACAAGCTTTACGCCAGTCGTCTGAACTCTCTGTCGCAGACGTCCTCATTTCGAAGACGTCTTCTCACAAAACACTGTCCAGACTGTTGGAGCTACAAAGTAATATGTCACCAAAGGGGAGAATCTCCAACTCAGTCCCTCATTAATTATGTACTATATGTACAAATTAGCATAATGTTTTTATGTACTAATTGCAAAAACTCTTGGCGCATCGAACTCCATCAATGCCACGCCCCTTCTGAAGCCCTTAACTTGATGCTCTCGGAGTTTGTGCTATTAGTACAAATAAACATATCTGCTTATTTGGACGTATCTAGTTAGCTATTTTAAAGTGAAAGCGAGGTAAATTATCGGAGAAATGTATTTCAGCCAGCATAATTCTAGACTATTATTTAATTTTAATTAGTTATGTGTAGTGCTTTATGATCTTGTATACTGGAAGTGATCTTTATTCGCTCTGGCCAACATTGTTGTTGTAACGTAACGTTAGCTTGTATATTGAGATGTTATTCACAGTACACTCTGGAAAAAAAGAGTGCTTTGTGGCACCATTTGTGCCTGTAGGGGAACCCTCTAAAAAAAGGTTCCAGATCGAGCCATTTAAGATCAGATACAACTCTTTCTTTCTGAGAGTGTAGATTATTAATTGTACCACAGCTCACTGTCTTTATTGACGATCAGGTAAAACACAGAATGACTGTTGTAGCCTAAGTTTGTGCGCTGGGACAGCATCAGTGGCAGCATCAGTGGACTAGACTGGGAAGGCTTACTGTCCAATTCTACAGGGGCAACAGGGATGTGACCCGGCAATAGTGCAACCAATAACACTATAGTACTTTGGCAAGACTGCCCTACAAAGGTAAAACGCAGTAACTATGAATTTGGTTAAACATCTTTGATCTATTGTAATGGTTTCCTGACACAGGAACAAGCCAGTTGATCAGAATATATCATGGATTATCAGAAATTGCTTTCTGTCTAGACAGAAAAATAATTTGAAGTCAGATTTAGCAGTAAAAAAAAAAAATGTAGTAGTTCCTGCGTTTTGCATTTGTAGGGCAGAATTGGGAGCCTAATAATAATATCTTACTATCAGTACTGTATATAACAACTATACAATTAAATATAGGCCTACAACATTTTACAATCATGGAGGAACCCAGTCTAAGTAGACTACCCCTCAAGTAAGGTAATATAAACAAATAAGAAAACTATTGCATTAGGTAAAACAGACCTCCTAAATCTTTCTGTTGAGCACTTTGGCATTACAAGACAGTTGTTAAAAGTACTCCTAGGGTCATTGGAAGTACTATACAGATATCCAGTTTCTGTCTGGTTCTCTGCTGTGTCATGACCTCCAGAGAGTCTGGAGTCCGGCCAATAACTAACTCCAATAACTGAATCGGCCTTCTTACAGTTTATTGATAATGTTCCTGATGTGGAGAATTTAATATCCAAAATAACCCTCTACAACAGGGGTGTCAAACATACGGCCCGCGGGCCGGATCAGGCCCGCAAACGGGTTTAATCCGGCCCGCGAGATGATTTAGAAAAAAAATAAGTATACAAATGCGCTGCAATTTTTCAATAAAATAAACTGCTGTTCCAATTGCGTCCACTGGATGGCGCAATAGCAATTGTGTTAAGCAAGCAAACTGTTTATACCGGGGCAGAGCAAGTAGGTCAAGCACGTGCAGCCAATGAGCTACTTTGTTTTGCCCGCGATATTTATTACGGCTTCTACTTTTAACTGTAACCCTCTCACCAGGCTCGAATTTGACTCTCAAGATATTACCTTATTTAGAATATCTGAACAGCATGGGATATTAGGTGAGAAGGACATCTCCAATAAGAATCCCTATTGTAAACTTGCTAGGGTGAATGACAAATAGGGTATTAACTTCAGATAGAATGATTATAGACTTGGTTATTGGTATAAGGATATGCTTTCCCATGCATTAAATGAAACTGAAACAGTAAATGACTCCACCAATACAACAGACATAAGGTTCAAGATCTATATTAATCAAATGTTCAATGTATCACATCAAAAGAAATGAAAATTATAAACCCCAATGATTTTTCCACAACCCATGTCCAAATTATTTGCAAGCTTGCTTAAACCCTGGGCGCGCGTTGGAGCTCAAAAAAAATGACGACATACATGAAGTCCCGAAGTCCACCACACATTTGTAGTTACTCACTACTTGTAGATAATGCCTCAGCAAAATATAGTAGTTCCGTGCAGGTGTCCTCGCAAGATCCACAGCGAACACAGCTATCAATGCAGCCAGTACTCGGTAGCAGCAACAGACATCCGTTGGAAACCCGACCTCGTTGATCGTCACAAGCAATTCTCTCCAAGTCTTGCACGATGCTAGGCTAACCTCTAGGATGTCGAATGTCTCCACAATGTGACGGCAGCTTCAGTCTCTACTAGGTCTTTCTTAACGAACTAATAAACACTCTCTTATAGAAATAAAATCAGGATTTCCCTTTAAAACAAACTCTGTAGGTATGGTTTTGTTTTCTCTTTATCGTTTCCTTTGGTCGTTTTTTCCTTCACCAACCCCACTAACTTCTCTCCTCTCAACCTTTTCCTCTCTTCTCTTTCCCAGCAACCAGTCCACTCTCCCATTGGGCACAACTTAACAATTTACCTCATTGGTCAAAACTTTAACGAGATACGTGGGAAATTTAAACTTAAAAAGTAAACCAACCTATTCACTTGTACATTTTTTTTAAACATTGCTTCAAAAGAAATGCATTAATGACATTACAAATCAGGAGCTATTCGATCACCTTTTAAATCTAATACCAATGAATTATAACAAATAAACTCTATACTTGGTTTTAGCAAGGTATTACACTCTCCCCCCACCAAAATAGGCATGTCCTCATGACTTGTAAACATAAGTGAAATGTAATGACAAGTAAATGTGTCAACTCTTAACTACAACCTACAGCTGAGACAAAACTTGTTAGATAATTGAAAATGAGATACATTTGTGTTTCCCTTATCCAATCCACTTGTACAATGTGGAACAATATCTGACAACTGGGGCTATACTTGGAACTCCGGGTTTATCATAGGTAAGTAATACAGGTGCTTTCTTTACTCTCTGAGATCTTCTTATCCCTGGTCCTTCCATTTCCTCCGAAGTTTCCACTTCTCCCTGAACTTCTCGTTCATCTTCTGTAATCTCTTCAACTGAGTTAGATGCCTCATTATCATCTACTTCAACTCCAGTTGCGACCTCAGCTTCTTGACTGGACTCTTTTACTTCCAGAACTTGGTCTGCTCTTTCAGGTTCCCCTGTCATTTGATTCCAAACTATGTCTAAGTCCAAGCTAAATGGTTCCGACCTCTCTTCCACTTCTCGGCTTATACAGTTTGTATTTGGCACTTCATACCATACTCCGATGTCTTCATCTTCTGAGTCAAAATCCTTCTCATCTTCTGGATTCTCAACCTCTTCAACTTTCTCATCATTCTGAGGAGTACAGTTTCCAGGCAACTTTTCATTTCCCTTTCTCTTCCTCCTTCTTTGCAGGGTCCTTCTACCAGGTGTTGGTTCTATGTTAACCACAGGTTCTATGCGCACTTTCTGCCCCAGTGGTAGCAGGTGATTTCGATGAAGAATCTTAATGGGTCCATCTCCAATTTCAGGCTTCAAACGAAACACAGGTAAGTTTGACATCTGACTTTCCACCACATATGGCGTAGAGGCCCAGCGATCTGCCAGCTTATGTTTTCCTTGCAGTCCTAGATTCCGTATGAGGACTCTGTCTCCAGGCACAAGTTGCGTGTAGCGGATCTTCTTATCATATCGCTGTTTGTTTTCTTGGTTTTGCTTTCCAGCAGTGCACTCAGCAAGTTTGTAAGTAGCTTGTAACTGTTTCTTCATATCAGATACATACTTGAGGTAAGTTCTCTCTGAAGAGCTATCACTCGAGACTCCAAAACAAATATCAACAGGCAATCTAGCTTCACGTCCAAACATCAAAAAATATGGCGAATAGCCAGTCGCTTCATTCCGACTACAGTTATACGAGTGCACTAGATGCCCAACATACTGACTCCATTTGTTCTTTCGTGTAGGATCAAGAGTTCCAAGCATGTTCAACAAGGTTCGGTTGAATCTCTCGGGTTGCGGATCTCCCTGAGGATGATATGGTGTTGTCCTTGACTTCTCCACTCCAAGCATATTCAGTAGCTCATGGATGAGTCGACTTTCAAAATCTCTACCTTGATCACTATGCATCCTCTTGGGCAGACCATAATGGATGAAGTACCTCTCCCACAATACCTTGGCGACCGTGGATGCTTTTTGATCCTTCGTAGGAAAAGCTTGAGCGTATCTTGTGTAATGATCCGTAATGACAAGAACATTCGCTGTGTTACTGGAGTCTGGCTCAATGGACAGGAAATCCATACACACAAGGTCCATAGGTCCATCACTTTGCATATGACCAAGCGGCGCAACTATCTTTGGAAGTGTTTTCCTCTGTACACAGCGAGCACAGGACTTACAGTACTCTTCTACTTCCATCTTCATGCGTGGCCAGTAGAACCGGTCTCTGACAAGTCCATATGTCTTGTCAAATCCTAAATGACCTGAGTCATCATGCAGCGACGTGAGAACCATAGTTCTGAACTTCTCTGGAAGAAGTAACTGAGCACGACGAGTCTTGTTTGGCGGATGTGTGATCCTGTACATAACTCCATCTTCCATCTTTAGCTTCTCCCACTCTCTCAGGAGCAAAGAGATGAGTGGATGTTTTGTCTTGGTCACCCTGGTGATATCATGTTTATTAAGAGCAACCCACATCTCTCCTAAGCAAGGATCTTCTTGTTGCGATGCAGAAAGTTCCATAGTGCTCAATCTGGGCATGTTAGACTTCAGCATGCTCAGGTTACAGTATGCTTGAGGCACAGCATGCATAGAGGCTCCCAACTGATCAATCACTCTACTATGAGATGATCCAGGAGTTATTCTAACAACATTAGACATCTGGCACATGGCTCTAACACCGGATGCAGGAATGTCGCTCCAATCTTGTTCCACTGCATATTGCTGATGAGGGCGGCGAGATAAAGCATCGGCATCTATGTTCTGCCTGCCTGGCCTGTACTTGAGACTAAAGTCATAGGTAGACAACGCAGCCAGCCAACGATGACCAGTGGCATCCAGTTTTGCGGACGTGAGGACATATGTCAATGGGTTGTTGTCTGTTCTAACCTCGAACTTGACCCCATACAGGTAATCATGTAGTTTATCAACCACGGCCCACTTCAACGCAAGAAACTCTAACTTGTGAGCTGGGTAGTTGCGTTCAGAAGCGGTCAGGCTTCGACTCACAAATGCCACAGGACGCAGACCCTCACCTTGGTCTTGGTACAGTACTCCACCTAACCCTTCGCGGCTAGCATCTACATGTAGAACGTATGGTAACTGAGGATCAGCAAACGCTAACACAGGAGCTTTTGTGAGGCTTTCCTTCAATGTCTCGAATGCCAATTCACACTTCTCATTCCACCTTGATCCAAATGGTTCTGAGTTGTTGAAGTAGGCTTTCACCTCTTCCTTGGGCTTTCTCCCTTTCTTGCCTGCGGGAAGATATCCACATAAGAGCTGATTCAGGGGGTAACTCACTTTAGAGTAGTCTTTTACAAATCTCCTGTAATATCCACAGAATCCTAGGAAAGAACGCAGAGCAGTCACAGTTTCAGGCCTTGGCCACGTGGTGACAGCTTCAATTTTTGATGGGTCGGTGGCCACTCCATTCTGGGATATGATATGTCCAACATAGTTGACAGATGTGCGGCAAAACTGACACTTGTCAAGGGACAGTTTTAGGCCTTCACTTTTCAAATGGTCCATCACCTTGAGCAACCTCTGCTCGTGTTCTTCCAGCGTCCTTCCAAACACGATTAAGTCGTCAAGGTAAACAAGAACTTCGAGTAGATTCATGTCTCCAACTGTCTGTTCCATGACACGTTGAAATGTTGCAGGTGCTCCGGACACACCCTGTGGCATCCTCTCAAATTGATAAAATCCAACTGGACAGATAAATGCAGTCTTCTCTTTATCTGTGTCACCCATTGGGATTTGATAGTATCCGCTTCGGAGATCTAACACACTGAACCATTTGCTCCCACTCAAACATGTCAGAGCATCCTCCACACGTGGGACTGTGTACTGGTCGGGAACAGTGCGCTTGTTGAGGGTCCTGTAATCAACACACATGCGTATGGTGCCATTCTTTTTCCTCACCACCACAATAGGAGATGCATAGGGGCTTCTCGACTCAGATATGATCCCAGAACTTTTCAAGTTATTTAGATGCTTCCTTACATCTTCAACATCAGCTGGAGCCAAGCGGCGAGATCTCTCCCTAAACGGTTTGTCTTCAGTAACTCTGATGGTGTGATGAGTACTCTTTGAACAACCCACATCAAACTCATGTGTTGAGAACACTTCTTTCCGTTCCATCATCTTTTCACATAACCTCTTCTTCCATCCCTCAGGCACTGGAGAATCTCCAAAGTTGAATGAAGAAGACGTCAACTTCTCAGATGAATCCTGCTCTCGTTTCAATGGAAACCCAGGAGCAATATCTACAGGAAACAGATGAGCAATAGGCATACCTCGTTTCAGAGTGATCTCCTTTGTCGAGACATTCCTGACAGTAAGGGTGATTCTTCTAGACGACACAACTGCAACCGTCTGGATTTCAGGCCTCACTAGTAGTTCTTCAGGGAACCGGGGTTCTTCAGGCCTCTCTACCAGAAGGGTTTGAGTAGAAGGTATCCCAGGAAACTTTGGAATTCCAGTAACTCTCGCCTGCCCACCAGGTGGCAGGGTGACAGGTTTTGTCTGTGCGAACCAGACCGTTCCTCTCTTCTCATCATCATCAGTTGAGCTTTCTCTCATCCTCTCATATGCCTCCTTGATAGCAGGATGAACTTGTAGTGTGCTAAGGAAACCTTCACCTTCCTTTTCTCTGCAAGCAGTCATAAGTCTCTTCACTACAGACGTATTTGTGCCGACCAGAATAGACACGTCACCTTTCATGGCCGGATCTGGACATACCAACACAAGTGCTTCAATGGTCTCTGCTACGCCCACAACCGATCCCAAGAACTCAAGCTTGAGCGACAAATAGCCATCATATGGATACTGCTCAGAGCTAAGGCCCCATATCTCTAAGTTTCCTATAGGAATCAATGGCAAATGCGTCAGGTACTTGTCATAAAAGGATCTGTAAAGTAGAGTAATCTGAGAACCACTATCTAGTAAAGCTTTAGTATAGACACCTTCAATCTGTACAGAAACGACAGAACTTGGGCCAACTAAACCTGTAGGTAGCATGTTTTTCATGTCTTCATACTTGTGGCACTTTGTGGAACGTATCTTCACCGGGACGTCAGGCCGCTCCTTTACTGGGTCCCTCTGTAGTTTCCCATAGACCGTTTTTGTTTGATCAGGCGTGTGTTGACTTTCCTCAAGTTCTCTTCACCTTCACAGTTTCTCTTGAAATGGCCATCTTCTCCACATCTATAACAGAACACTCCAGGGTTTCTGTCGGCCTGTGTCTGTTCTTGTGATGGATTTACCCTTTTCTTTTTGCTTTTAAATGCAACATCTGACCTTTGTGTGTCAGAGTGAGCTGCTGTGACGTTAGCAGACATGAGACGTGTCATTTCAATTTTCAAACCTTTTAGCTCTTTTCTCAGCACTTCTATCTCAGTATTAGCTTCTTCACAAACTGTAGCAACAGGAGCAACAGCTGATGACTTCACAACACTCTTCGTTGTGTTCCTGTCTTGAATCATGTCCTCCTCCTCCCTTACTTCCTGCAGCAGCTCAGTAAAGGTTGGTGGATCACGCAGCTTATAGGTCATGCGAATACGAAGCGCAACCATGTCATGTGAGGATGCACCTCTCACTACTTGGCCAATGCATGTGCGATTCATCTCTGACAGCTCAATGCCTCCTTTTCGATATACAGTGTGCAGCAATTTGTCAAGTCTCAACAGGTAAGCTGAAAGCTTCTCTCCTTCACTCTGGAATGTGTTTCTGAACCTTACCATGAGATCAGGTGCACTTTCGGTGGTACCGAATGCGGTTTCTAGAGCCTTCATGTATTCGATCGCTGTAGCATGGGGGGTTTCCGGTCCTAAAGAACCTCACAATGTCAGCAGCAGGCCCTTTAAGACTTTCTATTATTCTCTGTTTTTTTCACATTGTCGGTGCACTGCCATTCCTCTAGAAAATGGGTGGTTTGCTCAGCCCATGCGTCATACTCTTCCTCTCCACTAGGAGTGGGCTTCACACCTGAGAACATACGTAGCTTACGGTAACTCTGAGTCTCAGATGGCACATTGTTGCATTTTTTCTACCAGTGAACTTATGGCAGTAACCAGTTCAGCGTTGAGGTCAGCACCAGAGGGACTTACCAGGCCTTTAACATCAGCCACAGTCTTCCCTTCATATCTCAGAAAGGATAATAGCTTTGCCTGGAAATCTTCACCCTCTCTCTCAACTGGAGATGTGACTTGTGAAACTACATGTACAGGCCAGGGACCCAACTCTCCAGGTATCCCAACAACACTTGGCACAGCTATTTCATTAAGGTTGTTTGATATCTCTACCAAAACATACTGCTTTTTACCAGCTGAATAGGAACAACGACCATGCAGTCTAATTTTACCAAAAGCCTTAACATAAGTCAGCGTTTCCAGTAGAACCTCATCAGACACATCATCTGTAACACTGCTAAGGACAACTGCACGATTAGTAGCTAGCTGTTTCTCTCTACACCAGGTAACAATCTCCTCAACATGCATGTTGTAGGTTTATGCCTATACAGCAATGTCAGAAGAAAATCCAAAATTTCAATTCAAAATTGTCAAATGGGGAGTCAAAAATATCCCATCAACAATAACCAAGATCCCAGACGAGCCCCCAAAAATGTAACCCTCTCACCAGGCTCGAATTTGACTCTCAAGATATTACCTTATTTAGAATATCTGAGCAGCATGGGATATTAGGTGAGAAGGACATCTCCAATAAGAATCCCTATTGTAAACTTGCTAGGGTGAATGACAAATAGGGTATTAACTTCAGATAGAATGATTATAGACTTGGTTATTGGTATAAGGATATGCTTTCCCATGCATTAAATGAAACTGAAACAGTAAATGACTCCACCAATACAACAGACATAAGGTTCAAGATCTATATTAATCAAATGTTCAATGTATCACATCAAAAGAAATGAAAATTATAAACCCCAATGATTTTTCCACAACCCATGTCCAAATTATTTGCAAGCTTGCTTAAACCCTGGGCGCGCGTTGGAGCTCAAAAAAAAATGACGACATACATGAAGTCCCGAAGTCCACCACACATTTGTAGTTACTCACTACTTGTAGATAATGCCTCAGCAAAATATAGTAGTTCCGTGCAGGTGTCCTCGCAAGATCCACAGCGAACACAGCTATCAATGCAGCCAGTACTCGGTAGCAGCAACAGACATCCGTTGGAAACCCGACCTCGTTGATCGTCACAAGCAATTCTCTCCAAGTCTTGCACGATGCTAGGCTAACCTCTAGGATGTCGAATGTCTCCACAATGTGACGGCAGCTTCAGTCTCTACTAGGTCTTTCTTAACGAACTAATAAACACTCTCTTATAAAAATAAAATCAGGATTTCCCTTTAAAACAAACTCTGTAGGTATGGTTTTGTTTTCTCTTTATCGTTTCCTTTGGTCGTTTTTTTCCTTCACCAACCCCACTAACTTCTCTCCTCTCAACCTTTTCCTCTCTTCTCTTTCCCAGCAACCAGTCCACTCTCCCATTGGGCACAACTTAACAAGTTACCTCATTGGTCAAAACTTTAACGAGATACGTGGGAAATTTAAACTTAAAAAGTAAACCAACCTATTCACTTGTACATTTTTTTTAAACATTGCTTCAAAAGAAATGCATTAATGACATTACAAATCAGGAGCTATTCGATCACCTTTTAAATCTAATACCAATGAATTATAACAAATAAACTCTATACTTGGTTTTAGCAAGGTATTACATAACATTATGTGCTTTGGCACCCTCATTGCCCCAATATGTCTCTGTCAAAAAAGAGAAAAGTGGACGCAGAGTGCAGAGTGTTCCAAGAAAAATGGTCATCCTATTTAATCACGGAATTGAATGGGAAAGCTGTATGTTTGGTGTGTTCAGAGCATGTTGCAGTGCTGAAAGAATATAACCTTCGTCGCCACTATGTGAGTCTTCATGCCGACAAATATGACAACTTTCAAGGACAGCGGAGATGAGAGAAGGTGAATGAACTGTTGGCGGGTCTGAAGAAACAGCAGTCTGTGTTTACTCACAGCCGAGACATCAGTGACGCTGCAGTGAAAGCTAGCTACCTCATTGCTAATGAAATCGCAGTGGCTTCAAAACCATTTAGTGAGGGTGAATTTGTAAAAACATGCATGATGAAGGCAGCGGAGATTGTGTGCCCTGAAAAGCGGCAGGCTTTTGCAAATATCAGCCTGACAAGAAACACAGTTGCAGACAGGATTTCCGATCTTTCAGTGGATTTGGACAGCCAGTTGAAGCAAAAAGTAAAGTCATTTATTGCGTTTTCGGTTGCAATTGATGAAAGCACGGACATTACAGATGTTGCACAACTGGCCATTTTTCATCCGCGGAGTTGATGACACATTGACCGTCACCGAGGAGTTCGTGGAGTTGGTGCCGATGACAGATACAACGACAGCAGCTGATATTTTTACCGCACTCATCGGCGCGCTGGACAGGGTCGGAGTGGACTGGTCCCGCGCTGTCAGCCTGGCTACAGATGGTACGCCCTCAATGATCGGGAAAAAAGCAGGCGTTGTGACAAAGTTCAGAGAGAAAGTGCAATCTGCAAATGGAGGACGTGATTTTTTGACTTTTCACTGTATTTTGCACCAGGAGGCTTTGTGTTGCAAGTCATTAAAGATGGATAACGTCATGAAGGTGGTCATCCAAACTGTTAATTTCATCCGATCCAGAAGCCTGAATCACCGTCAGTTTGACAGCCTTCTCAGAGAGAAAGACCACATCTATGGCCTGCCATACCACACTGAGGTAAGATGGTTAAGCCGAGGTGCTGTGCTGAGGCGTTTCTTTGATTTACGAGAAGAAATTGAACAGTTCATGGAATAAAAGGGCAAACCAGTGTTAGAATTTCATTCCGCAGAATGGATGCCGGACCTTGCATTTATGGTGGATGTTACAGAGCACCTGAATAACTTGAACAAACAGCTGCAAGGGCGCAACAAAGTTGTCACGCAGTATTATGACAGCATACGTTCTTTCAAGTTGAAGCTGTCATTGTGGGAGACGCAACTTGCCGGTGGTGATGCAGCTCACTTCCCCTGTCTGAAAAATGTGTGCGCGACCCAACATGTGGCAGACATGAAGCGGTTCAAAGATAAAATAACTGGACTGTTACGGGAGTTTGAGCAACGCTTTCAGATTTATGTTTATATGTTTTTATGTTGATGTGCTATTGTTTTTAATTGATTTTATTTTATTTGTATATTTAACCTATTCTTGACTCTGTGGTTCTTGCACTTGTTTGGGGAACAGGATTTCATTATTTTTATCTACATTTCTGCCTGAGAAATGACACCCTGATATAGCTCTGTGATCTGTGAAACAGTTCTGTTAATCACTGAGGCATTGTGTGTTTGTGTGTTCTTTTTCTTTAGAATTTTCAAATAAACTTGACGTGTTTTATGATTAATAGTGATGTTGTGCTTGTACTATTTTGGACACACTGTCCTCAGGCTCCAGCTTTTATGTTGTATGTTGATCGTATTAAAACAAAGAAAACAATCTGAAGTTGTTGTTTTTAAGTTATATATACCATGATTTTTCCGGTCTGGCCCACTTGGGAATAGATTTTCCTCCATGTGGCCCCTGAGCTAAAATGAGTTTGACACCCCTGCTCTACAACCTTATTATGATTCACATAATATGACATGATGGTATGATATGATATTAAACAATTAGCCTTTTGTGTTCATATTGACAGATTATAAAGATGTGTGACAGGTTAAAGGACATATTCATAGCCTGTTATACACTAAAAAGTATTAGTAAGTTCATGGTATGTAAGGATCTTAAAATATCTAAGGTTAAAAAGATCATGCATCCAGTACTAGTTCATAGAGATTGAAAAATTCATAAATGTGTTTAAAATCCGTCAAGTGTAAAAGGGTTAATATTGTAAGCGGAATGTGTAAATGTTATATTGACTACTTTACTTTGTGGTGCCTAATTTAAGGGTAAAAGTGTTAATCTGTGATCTACTAAATGCTCTTAATCTATGAGCCTGAGATCGATTGCTCTGGTCTCCACCCAACTTTCTGGGGAAATCGCGGTCTTTTTCCTCATTATACTAAAGTGTCAGTGAGGAAACAAAACTGCGTCACTTTCGTGATTATTTCTCCCCTTTTTCAGGTACGTTATTGATATAAAACGAGTTAATTTGAATGTAATAACTTGCTAACATGTCAAGAGAGTTTAAGGTATGTGTTAGTAACATCTTGAGTAAGTTAGAGTTAAGTTGAAGAGAGTTATTAGGTACGTGTGTGAGTAAATCTGCTTGGTTGCAGCGAAATAGCTTCGTACTGAGAGTAGCTGCCATTTTATGCTAATTGTGAATGAACATGTGCGTTGTTAATAATATATTTGGGGTTATTTGTATAATGTGTTTCGAATACTTTGTTGACATGGTTGATAAATGTAGTTATGGGTTACTGAGCTAAAGCTACTTTGTGTTTGACAGTTATATTGAAACATTTGTATATGTTTTAGTGAATTACAGTTTATGCTGTTGTGACTTGAATAAGCTTTGTACCCTACAAAACTCTGGTTCCTGTAGATCTGTTGTTCTGTAAAATGTGGTATTTTTGTAAAATCATTATACTAAAGTGTCAGTGAGGAAACAAAACTGCGTCACTTTCGTGATTATTTCTCCCCTTTTTCAGGGGTGTAACATTTTGGAGGCTCCGCTGAGATTGCTGCTCAGATGTCCGGCTTCCACATCCTGGTCGCTGAATTCCGAGCCAGCTAAATCCCTACATAACAACCCAGGCAGGCTGCAGTGAGGAAAGTGTTGCTGTTCGAGGGGAGCTGGAAGTTGGGGGTTAAGTACGTGTCAACTGAGGCCGTTGAGAGACCATCAGAGACAGTAAGGACCATCTAATTCAGAGTCAACTCCTGCACAGTAAAGGTTCCTCCTGTCCTGTCAACATGACAACCGCCTTGGAAGAACTACAGGAAGAGGTAGTAGGAGAATTGCACACCCTGACTAAAGACAAGTTACTAGACGTATGTGATTTCCTTGACATATCAGGCGAACAGAGAAGAGATGTTCAAGAAAAATCCCGCATATCACTGATGACTCACATTATGATGTTCCTTGAAAGAGAGGAAGTTGCAGAGTTAGAAGATGGCGGCATGTCGGAATTATTGTTACTTAAAGACAAAATGACAGAGATGATCAGTGGCATAGATAGCAAGACAGGGCAAACTGACCATGATATTGAAACAGCCAGAACACATCACAGAATAGAGGGACTGAGAACTGTAACCCCACAACAAGGGGTGGGAACTGAGCAGAGTACTGTAGACAAAGCCAGTGATTCTCTGCGCCAGCCCCAACCCCCTGCCCATCTTCAGAGGAGCATGCAGCTCTCACCCAGTGCACAGCCCGGCTCATACTGGCGCAAAGAGTTAAAAATGTCTGGTCAGATAGGTGAACCAGGCCAGAAAGATAAACTGACTTTTTCCAGCCTTGCCCATCAGATTGAGAATGGACTTAACAGAGGCTATCCTGAGGTAGAAATAGTAGACGCAGTAATCAGGGCTATTTCTCCAGGCTCACAGCTACGCAGCTACTTGGAAGGTAAACCCCAGCTAACTCTTCCCACACTTAGATGCATCCTGCGTTCCCACTTCCAAGAGAAGAGTGCAACAGAGCTTTACAAACAGCTAGCTTCAGAAGCACAGCATAGCAAGGAGACCCCTCAAAGCTTCCTGATGCGCGTCTTAGATTTGAGGCAGAAAGTACTATTTGCGTCCCAGGAGTCAGAATCAGGGCTTAAGTATGACCCTGCTCTAGTCCAGCGCATGTGTTTACACACAGTCCTTACAGGCCTCCAGAGTGACAGTATCAGGATAGACATGCAGCCTCTCCTGCTTGACAGCGAAACATCAGATGAGGTTTTGCTAGAGAAGCTTAACATTGCTTGTGCTAATGAGATAGAAAGACGAAACAAAAAGCGTTTTAATGCCCCACAGCCTGCTACAACTGTAAGTGTAGTCCAGTTAGAAGATACGCCATCTGCAAAGTGTACTGTGAAGGAAGCCAAAGCTAAGATACCCGCAGAACTGTTAACAGAGTTAGCTGAACTTAAGACAGGTGTAGCTTCCCTAAAAGGTCTCAGTGCAGAGATTGCTCAGATTAAGGAGACATTACAGCAGCCTATGTTTCAGTCATCGCCTTATGCCCATGCCCCACTTCCAGTTAGGAGGCCAGATAGGGACCCCCAGCCACCTGTTTCCCAGCAGCAGTATTACAGCAACTACAGTCAGCCCCAAGCACCTGACCCTGCGCAGTATCAATATGCACCTAACCTGTATACCAACCGCTCTGCTCAAGCTCCAAGGAGGTGTTTTGTCTGCCAGCAGGCCAGAACAGATGCACGCTGCACGCACTGCTTCCGATGTGGGAGTGGAGAACATTTTCAAGCTGGATGTAAAATCCGGGGAGTCAGACCATCCAAAGAGGCCCCTTTAAACGGGGAAGGGTTACCGCTGAGGGACAAGTGTTAACCGTAGCTACCAAAAAGTCCCAGAAATGTGCAAATTGTGCCAGAGAAGATTCATTTGAGAACCTGAAACAATGTTCATTATGTAAAGAGACACTGTACTGTTCCAAAGGATGTCAAAACCAACATTGGACTAAACATAAGGAAAAATGCACTCACCTGAAAATGGACTCTACCTGTGAAAAGCTTTCCTGTACAGAAGAAAATGCCCACTCTTTACCATCCCTAGCTCAAGGTTGCCACCCCCATAAGGTCACCTCACTAGTCGGTAGACAGTGCCTTGTTGAGTGTCACCTGAATCGCCACCACCTCCAAGCCCTATGGGACACAGGCTCTCAGGTATCGGTCATTGATGAACGATGGAAAGTGGAATCTCTCCCAAACGCAAGGCTCAGGGATGTTTCAGAAATTCTGGACTCACCTGATGATCTAAGATTGACGGCAGCAAATGGGACTGAAATGCCGTACCTGGGATGGATTGAAACAACTTTTCGGCTAGCCTCTGAAACTGACCAAACGAAGGAACTGATCATCCCAGTGCTGGTAATGAAAGGCTGTCACCTATCTCATCCCATCATAGGTTTCAATGTTATTGAGCACATCCTGACAATGACCGAAAAGACTAAACGGTACAGTACAGTGAAAAAAGCTTTCCCAAGCCTCAAAAGAAATAAGGTGAGGGCTTTTATACAGGCTGTTAGCGCAGAACAGACAGATGAATACACAGTGAAAACCAAGAAAGAGAAGGTTGCTGTACCAAAACACAGTAGCATTCAGATTGAGTGCCGTGTAGCTTCCCAGCCTTTCAAAGACGACATGACAATGCTTTTCCAGCCAGACCTGAACCCGCAGTGGCCAGATGAACTTGAGTTCTTTGACACACTAGTCAGAGTGAAGAAAGGTGTTTTTCCAGTTGTCATGCTTGATGTCTCTAACCCCACTGACCACGACATTGCCCTGCTAGGACGCACCATAATCGGTACAGTACAAACCGTTATGACTGTGTTACCTGCCCAAGTCTTTGAAAAAGCTGTCACCCCAGCCACAGTGAATCACACTAGTGTTCAAACCCCATGTACTGCTACTGAACAGTGGGATCCACCAGTAGGTTTAAGTCACCTAACCGAAGAACAGAGAGAGGTTAGGAGATGCAGGGTTACCTTCATGACCTCATAGCCCAGGGTTGGGTTAGGAAGTCAAACTCTTCATATTCTTCACCTGTCGTGTGCGTTAGGAAGAAGGACGGGACCCTCCGGTTGTGTATAGATTACAGAGACCTGAACAGAAAGACACATCCCGACCGGCAGCCCATCCCTCGGGTCCAGGACATCATGGACAGTTTAGGTGGTAATTCCTGGTTCTCCCTTTTAGATCAGGGAAAAGCATATCACCAAGGGTTCATCTCTGAAGAAAGCAGATCACTGACAGCATTTGTGACCCCATGGGGACTCTATGAGTGGATACGTATGCCATTCGGCCTCATGAACGCTCCTGCAGCTTTTCAGCGTTGTATGGAGGAATGTTTGGAAGGGCTCCGGGACAACATCTGCATTCCTTATCTGGACGACACGCTAGTTTTCAGTAAAACTTTCGACAGCCATGTGAATGATGTGCAAAAGGTTTTGCAGCGTCTCAGAGAGTATGGCATCAAACTCAAGCCAAGTAAGTGTGATCTCTTTAAACCCCAGGTCCGTTATTTGGGCAGAATAGTGTCTGCAGACGGCAGCAAAGTTGACCCAGCCGATTTTGAAGCAGTAAGAGCATTGAAAGAGATCAGACCACAGACTGTGGGCCAGCTCAGAAAAATGCTTGGTTTACTCACTTACTACAGACAGTACATCAAAGACTTTTCTAGGAGGGCCAGCTGTCTGTATGACCTCCTGAAAGCAGATTCAGAGAAACTACCTGACCACCCACGGAAAGCAAAAACAAAGAAAGTAAGTCATGTGGTGCCCTCAAACAAGCCAATCCTGTGGACTGACCAGCATCAACAGGCACTTGAACAGCTGATTGAGTGTCTGCTTCACCCACCAGTCTTAGGTTTCCCTGACTTCACTCAGCCATTTGTTGTACACACTGATGCATCACACCAAGGCTTGGGAGCAGTTCTTTATCAAGAGCAAGATGGGAAGCTTAGGGTCATTGCTTATGGCTCTCGAACCTTAACAGCAGCTGAGAAGAACTATCACTACCACTCTGGCAAGCTAGAATTTCTAGCTCTGAAATGGGCAATCACTGATAAGTTCCATGATTATTTGTACTATGCTCCGACCTTCACTGTATACAGCGATAACAACCCGCTCAGCTACATTCTGTCTACTGCAAAACTGAACGCAACCACTTCCAGGTGGGTTGCAGAATTGGCTGATTTCCACTTTACAATAAAGTACAGGCCAGGCAGAGAGAACGGTGATGCAGATGCTTTGTCGAGGATGCCACTGGATGTAGAGTCACTGATGAGAGAATGTTCTGAGGAGCTTCCACCAGACACCATTGCCGCCACTATACAAGCAGTAGAGGTACAGAAAGAGCCTTTTGTGCCTTGGTCAATTTCAGCTGCATCTATGTCAGTATCAGCTGAAGTTGAGACAACTACAGCAACAATCAGCTCGATCCCAAAAGAGGGGATAAGAGAGGCACAAGAGTCTGATCCGGTCATCCGTCCTGTGCTCGATTTCAAGCTGTCTGGTTCCAAACCGCCAGTTAAAGAGCAAAAGGAATTCAGTCCAAAGACAAAATGCCTATTCAGAGAATGGGACAAATTGACAATCGACAGTGATGGTATTCTTTACAGAATCACTACAGCCCGCAAGCAGTTAGTTCTACCAGAGCAGTACAAAGGTAAAGTGATGGAAGAGTTGCACAATAACATGGGACACCAAGGTACTGACCGCACTGTATCACTAGTACGTGACCGCTTCTTCTGGCCTTATATGCAATCTGACATCGAGCACTATGTGACTAAAACTTGTAGCTGTGTCAAGCAGAAAAAGCCAGGCCATGAAACAAGAGCTCCTCTGACAAACATTGTGACAACACAGCCATTTGAACTGGTATGTATAGATTTCCTCCATCTCGACAGATGCAAAGGGGGATATGAGTACATCCTCGTGATTGTTGATCATTTTACACGTTACACTCAAGCCTACGCCACCACATCAAAGTCAGGAAAAACTGCTGCAAATCTCATCTTCAATGACTTTGCCCTGAAGTTTGGGTTCCCCTCCCGCATCCACCATGACCAAGGGGGAGAATTCGAAAATCAGTTGTTCCATCAGTTAAAGAAACTCAGTGGCATGGCGGGGTCCAGAACAACACCCTACCACCCGATGGGGAACGGTCAAGTGGAACGAATGAACAGAACATTGTTGCAAATGCTAAAGACACTAACTGAGACACAAAAGTCAAACTGGAAGGAGTCTCTAAACAAACTGGTTTATGCCTATAACTGCACCCGTTGCGAAGTGACTGGCTATTCACCATTTTATCTTCTGTTTGGGAGATCACCCAGGCTTCCAGTTGATATGTTCTTTGGATTGTGCACAGAGGCAGGTTCCAGTAACCAGCGAGACTACGTGGAGAACTGGAAACGAGGAATGGAAGAAGCATACGCCATTGCAAATGAAAATGCTCAGAAAGCTGCTGAAAGAAGTAAGAAGTACTATGACACTAAAGTTAGGAGTTCAGTGCTACAGCCTGGCGAGCGAGTTCTGATTAAAAACCTGACACCAAGAGGAGGACCAGGCAAACTCCGTAACTATTGGGAAGATCAAATTCACACAGTAGTGAGACAAATGGGTTCAGACCTGCCGATTTATGAGTTGAGACCAGAAAAGGGTAGGGGACGCTCCCGGGTCCTGCACAGAAACCTGCTCATGTCCTGTGACCACTTACCTTTTGAGAGACAACCAGAAATGACTAAAGATGACAAAAGTAAGAAAAAGAGACATCAGCCTGGATCACAGCCTCTAGATTCTGATGAAGACAGCGGGGATGAATATGACCTTCATCATGAGCCGCTACAGGTCCCCACATCTCCTACAGTACCTGAGAGATATGCTGAACCAGCGAGAGAGCCGGAAAACAGGCCCCCACCAGTGAAACAGACAGTTGCGGTGCCAGTTCCTGATACGCTACCAGCACAGCCTCTTGTTGAAAATCAGCTGGAGGAGAAAACAACAGTTAAAGAACTGCCTGCTGAGGAGATGAACTTGCCTGCTGAAAATGTGCTGGATGATCGTCCACTAAGTGCCTTTCCTTCATTAACTGCTGCTGCTGAACCTGAGGAACCAGCTTACCAGCTGCCACAAAGAGAGAGACACCCTCCAAGACGTATCACCTATGATCAGCTTGGTATCCCTTCCTGCTACAGTATCCAGCCACAGCCACAGTTGTTCCCTGTCTACCCTGCACCAGGACTGGTTCCATGGCTGCCATCACTACAGCGATATTACCTTCAGCCACCCTACATGTATGGACTTCAGCAAACTTGAGGCCACAGACAGAGTTGACATGTTTGACCATGGACTACTGACTGATTTCACAGACTTTCACGAGACAATTAGCAGACTTTGCATATAGATCATTAAAACTGATGGACTGTTGACAATAGTATGAGAAAAGACTGCTTATGGACTGTTTATACAGCTGGTCAACAGATATGGACTGTGAATATAACTTCTTGGTTCTATTTGAACTGTGAACTTTGACCTCTGCTCAAGGACTAGCTTACAGAAGAGGATTTTCTACGTCCAGTGCTTATAGACTGTTTAAGAAGACAATGTTGGTAATGTTGGGACAACATTTATTTTGTCGGGGAGAGTGTGACAGGTTAAAGGACATATTCATAGCCTGTTATACACTAAAAAGTATTAGTAAGTTCATGGTATGTAAGGATCTTAAAATATCTAAGGTTAAAAAGATCATGCATCCAGTACTAGTTCATAGAGATTGAAAAATTCATAAATGTGTTTAAAATCCGTCAAGTGTAAAAGGGTTAATATTGTAAGCGGAATGTGTAAATGTTATATTGACTACTTTACTTTGTGGTGCCTAATTTAAGGGTAAAAGTGTTAATCTGTGATCTACTAAATGCTCTTAATCTATGAGCCTGAGATCGATTGCTCTGGTCTCCACCCAACTTTCTGGGGAAATCGCGGTCTTTTTCCTCATTATACTAAAGTGTCAGTGAGGAAACAAAACTGCGTCACTTTCGTGATTATTTCTCCCCTTTTTCAGGTACGTTATTGATATAAAACGAGTTAATTTGAATGTAATAACTTGCTAACATGTCAAGAGAGTTTAAGGTATGTGTTAGTAACATCTTGAGTAAGTTAGAGTTAAGTTGAAGAGAGTTATTAGGTACGTGTGTGAGTAAATCTGCTTGGTTGCAGCGAAATAGCTTCGTACTGAGAGTAGCTGCCATTTTATGCTAATTGTGAATGAACATGTGCGTTGTTAATAATATATTTGGGGTTATTTGTATAATGTGTTTCGAATACTTTGTTGACATGGTTGATAAATGTAGTTATGGGTTACTGAGCTAAAGCTACTTTGTGTTTGACAGTTATATTGAAACATTTGTATATGTTTTAGTGAATTACAGTTTATGCTGTTGTGACTTGAATAAGCTTTGTACCCTACAAAACTCTGGTTCCTGTAGATCTGTTGTTCTGTAAAATGTGGTATTTTTGTAAAATCATTATACTAAAGTGTCAGTGAGGAAACAAAACTGCGTCACTTTCGTGATTATTTCTCCCCTTTTTCAGGGGTGTAACAGATGCACATTGTTTAAATTTCAGAAATGCCGGGTTCAACAAAAAAAATGTGTCCAAGCTGTGCCCAAAACCTTGGCGTGAGGGCTAGAAAATGTTAGTTCTGTGGGGCCCCACAAAGAAAGAAAAGAACGGAGGCTGGAAAAAATAAGGGAAAAAATCAAACAAGGGGGTCCAGGACTGACGCTGAATTCGTCAAAGACTGTGGATAATGCATACGTCCATGTGAGTGAAAATATTGTAGTCACAAGCATATCTGTTGATATTTTGTTTGTTGAGGCAGACTGGAAAAACATTTTTGTAAGACAATAACTTTTGAACCCTTAGAATGTTCAACCACGAGAAAGGAGACTTGTGAATTTCCTTTGACATTATTTCTGTACAATGACCATAACATACTTTGTGGTTTCAGCTTCTGTCCTTAGATTTGTGTTTGAGAAGTTACTCTACTGTAAGTACACTTGATTGATATGCTCGTTTCATGACACAGTCCAATGTAGCTCAGTTGGTAGAGCATGGCGCTTGCAACGCCAGGGTTGTGGGTTCGTTTCCCACGGGGGGCCAGTATGAAAAATGTATGCACTCACTAACTGTAAGTCGCTCTGGATAAGAGCGTCTGCTAAATGACTAAAATGTCAAATAGACTGACCAGGTGAATCCAGGTGAAAGCTATGATCCCTTCTTGATGTCACTTGTTAAATCCACTTCAATCAGTGTAGATGAAGGGGAGGAGACAGGTTAAAAAATTATTTTAAAGTGTTGAGACAATTGAGACATGTATTGTGTATGTGTCCCATTCAGAGGGTGAATGGGCAAGATAAAATATTTAAGTGCCTTTGAACGAGGTATGTTAGTAGGTGCCAGGAGCACCGGTTTGAGTGTTTCAAGAACTGCAACGCTGTTTTTCACCCTCGTTTTTCACCCTCATAAGTTTTCCATGTGTATCAAGAATGGTCCACCACCAAAAGGACATCCATCCAACTTGACACAACTGTGGGATGCATTGGTGTCAACATGGGCCAGCATCCCTGTGGAACGCTTTCGACACCTTGTAGAGTCCATGGCCCGATGAATTGAGGCTGTTCGTGCAACTGAATATTAGGAAGGTGTTCTTAATGTTTAGTACACTCAGTGTACATGCAACATAATGTCATATTGCAATGAGAACATAGCATTTTACAAGCAACATCATATGACTCTATAAAGGAATACCCCAATAAAGTGCCAAAAGGGATGGATGCAGATTAACACAAAAATTATTTGCTTAGTTTATAACCAATGATGCTACACTAGCCCAATAAGCAGCGCATGAGTGAAGCCTTTTTATGAAAAAAAAAGCACGTTTTTAAGTACCATCACGCTCAAACTCAAAATGTTGGTGTGTTAAACCAATATACAACGAAGTCCAAAAAATGAAAGGTGGTTTGCACACAAAATATACAAAACTTCCCAACACAAACATTTCGGTGTCCACCTTCTTCAGCGTATTTCTGGTTTCAGGCATCAGTTATCTAGAGTGAGACACAGGCGTGAATGATAGTAATCAACAGGACCAAGTTTTTCCAAACTTTTCTAATCAGATTTCGGCAATCGGATTGGATTAAATGTTAGAATTGGTATTTCAAAACGGAAAATGAGATTCTGATCCATGACACAGGTGTGTATGATAGTAAACAACAGTTGATGAACAGTTGGTTAGCATTCTCACGTTTTTGGAGTGGATCATGTACTCACCTATAACAAAGACACTTAAAATATATAGTGAGCTAATATTGGCTGAAGTTGTATCAATTTTTTTGTGTGAACCACCCTTAAATGTGTTATATTGCCATTCAAATGAATAAACAATTGAATCTCAAATGACATCTTTGTTGTAATACCGTAACCACCAGAAGAGTGCCAGAATCTCCATCTACAGTTATGGACCTGTGTTTGTCATTTTAACCTTTTTTATTTTTCCCAGAATCACACAGTGGCATCACTAGTAATTCGAATTCCTATAATGTATGTTGATTTTCTATGATGTAGGCATATAGCCAGTCGCATTTCAACCACATTATTTTACTGTACCTGGTCGTACGTACACAGACTTGTGGTTATTGAAAATGTGTAGCCTAACAAGTTTCTACATGGCCCCAGACACATTTGCAACCAAATTATTTGAACCATTGCAAATACTGTTCTATATGTTATTTGTAATTTTGTATTTTTTTTGTACATTTGTAATTGTATGGTAATAACATTTATGACATTTGTTTCCACCACAAAAGTGTATTACTTAATAGTATGCATTGTTTTCAGTATCGGCTTGTGAGCCAGCCAACCAGGAGGAGGCAGCTGAGGAAGGGCCCATGGTGATGGAGGAGGCAGAGAAGGTGACCACGGTCACCATGGAGGAGGCAGTTGAGGATGGGCCTTTGGTGATGGAGGAGGCAGAGAAGGTGACCATGATCACCATGGAGGAGGCAGTTGAGGAGGGGCCCGTGGTGATGGAGGAGGTGGAGCAGGTGACCGTGGTCACCATGGAGGAGGCAGTTGAGAAGGGGCCAGTGGTGATGGAGGAGGTGGAGCAGGTGACCGTGGTCACCATGGAGGAGGCAGTTGAGAAGGGGCCAGTGGTGACAGATGCAGAGCAGGTGACCGTGGTCACCATGGAGGAGGGAACTGATCCTAATCAGGGCAGGTAAGCGAGAAAGCTGAATCTTAAGCAGAAATAACAATGGGGACTCCGTCAACCACGTGCGACTGCAGTAAGCAGTAATTCACATAGACAGCGTAGTGTATGCCAGCGTAATTGTCAGGAAAAGCTATTATGAAGAGTTGTATTCTCTTTTGAAATCGAAGTTACCTCATTCCTCGAGTTTTCCAGACGTAGCCCATGATCTAAATAAACAGGAGTAGCTGGTGTATTTATTTTCAGATAGGTAGCCAGCCAGATAAACCATAGCCTACAGCTCAAAATATATTTCTAAACCATACAAATTTACTTAGCAAAATAGGGAAGATCATAACAGTTCCTTGAATTCACTTTCTACAAACAACCCACTTGTCACGCCACTCCCGCTCCGGCGCCGGTCTACTAACCCCATCGTTACGCACACCTGGACCTCATCATCACCTTGATTACTCTCCCTTTATTTAGCCTCAGTAGCCTCAGTCATCAGGCAGAGCTGGTTTTGTTCACGTTCAGTATGCTCCTCCTGTTTTGTTTATCTGCCTTTTCTTATCATTAAACTAACCTTCTGCACCTGCTTCCTGACTCTCAGCGTATACATTACACCACTCAATCTCTAAACCAGATTTGATTAATTTGAACCACTTTGTTTGAACTGTACAATCAAATCTACCATGATAAGGTAAAGAAAATAACATCGACAATGTGATATCATTGCGAAACACAATCCAGTTTATAAATGTAGAATAATGTTGCATTCATACATTGCTTCATAATCACTAGTCTATACATAATGTTGGCTTGCAGTTCAACTTATTTACACTAAATATACACTTTTTTACTGAACTTCACAAGCATGTTGACATTTGTCATCCGTCTTGTCCTGGAGGCAAAACTGAGCGATTTCCCCTTAGATAGGCCAGCTGGCTATATTGTAAAAATGAATGACAACAGAAATTCGCTTTTTGGTCTTAATTTAGGGTTAGGCATTAGGGTTAGCAGTGTGGTTAGGGTTAAGGTTAGGGTTAGGGTTAGGTTTTAAATTAGATTCTATGACTTTGTGGCTGTGCCAGCTAGTGACCACTCTGCAGAGCTGCTTCCAGAACAAGATTCATGATGAAAAACATTTACCCTCACTTCACAATTCCAGACTCGATAACAATGTACAAAAACAGTCTATTTTCTGAGAATTTATCAGCTCATTTTACCAGCATTGCGCCGTGAGAAAAACAGCTTTCTAATTTGGCTTTCTATATACTTGTGATGCCGTTGACGCTCACAGCCTGTCTGTTTTCTCTCATTGACTCCCATGCATTCTATTTCCAGCGTAAGCGTGCTTGTTCACACACGTATAAAAAAGGCTCCCCGTGTGATTTGGGCTTTACCCATAGTGAATTAGTCATTCCCAGTTCACTCCCTAACTCTTCCCCTTGGCCCTAACCCTTCGATGTTTGTATATGTGTAAGGTGTAAGCAATATGGTGTAAGCTCTACCACTTTCCTGATTATACCTATCCAGACCCTTAAGAAAAATCTAAGGTTTAGATCAGGGCCAAGGAGGAGGGGTAGGGAGTGAATTTGGACCAGCAAACAATGTGTATGTGCCACCTAAGAGTTTCAATACCAATCATGTCTGTGGGTGTTCATTCAGGTTGAAGTTCACAGTGGAAGAGATGCAGGGGTCCATTGTGACCATGGAGGAGGACACTGGCACTGCAGAGTGCCAGAAAAGACAGAAACAGAATAAGTGCAAAGGTACATGGACTGTTGTCTTTAATTTGTCACTGACTATTTTCTTTGTCTCCACTGTCTACAATGCGAGTCTGGGCTGTCATCTCTATAGTACAACACATTATCTTAGTTGTTTATTATCAAATACAGTGCCTTGCAAAAGTATTCATCCCCCTTGGCGTTTTTCCTATTTTGTTGCATTACAATCTGTAATTTAAATGGATTTTTATATGGATTTCATGTAATGGACATACACAAAATAGTCCAAATTGGTGAAGTGAAATGAAAAAAATATTTTTTTCCAAAAAATTCTAACAAATAAATAACGGAAAAATAGTGCGTTCATATGTATTCAACCCCTTTTGCTATGAAGCCCCTAAATAAGATCTGGTGCAACCAATTACCTTCAGAAGTCACATAATTAGTTAAATAAAGTCACATGATCTGTCACATGATCTCAGTATATATACACCTGTTCTGAAAGGCCCCAGAGTCTGCAACACCACTAAGCAAGGGGCACCACCAAGCAAGCGGATCAGGGTTTGGTTATAAAAAAATATCTGAAACTTTGAACATCCCACGGACCACCATTAAATCCATTATTTAAAAAATGAAATAATATGGCACCACAACAAACCTGCCAAGAGAGGGCCGCCCACCAAAACTCATGGACCAGGCAAGGAGGGCATTAATCAGAGAGGCAACAAAGACACCAAAGATAACCCTGAAGGAGCTGCAAAGCTCAACAGCGGAGATTGGAGTATCTGTCCATAGGACCACTTTAAGCCATACACTACACAGAGCTGGGCTTTACGGAAGAGTGGCCAGAAAAACGCCATTGCTTAAAGAAAAAAATAAGCAAACACGTTTGGTGTTCGCCAAAAGGCATGTGGGAGACTCCTCAAACATATGGAAGGTACTCTGGTCAGATGAGACAAAAATTTAGCTTTTTGGCCATCAAGGAAAATGCTATGTCTGGCGCAAACCCAACACCTCTCATCACCCAGAGAACACCATCCCCACAGTGAAGCATGGTGGGGGTAGCATCATGCTGTGGGGATGTTTTTCATCGGCAGGGACTGGGAAACTGGTCAGAATTGAAGGAATGATGGATGGTGCTAAATACAGGGAAATTCTTGAGGGAAACCTGTTTCAGTCTTCCAGAGATTTGAGACTGGGACGGCGGTTCACCTTCCAGCAGGACAATGACCCTAAGCATACTGCTAAAGCAACACTCGAGTGGTTTAAGGGGAAACATTTAAATGTCTTGGAATGACCTAGTCAAAGCCCAGACCTCAATCCAATTGAGAATCTGTGGTATGACTTAAAGATTGCTGTACACCAGCGAAACCCATCCAACTTCAAGGAGCTGGAGCAGTTTTGCCTTAATCCATAAATCCCAGTCCCTAGATGTGCCAAGCTTATAGAGACGTACCCCAAGAGACTTGCAGCTGTAATTGCTGCAAAAGGTGGCTCTACAAAGTATTGACTTTGGGGGGATGAATAGTTATGCACGCTCAAGTTTTCAGTTTTTTTGTCTTACTTATTCAAAGTGGTAGGCAGGCTGTGTAAATCAAATGATACAAACCTCCCAATTTCAATTCCAGGTGTAAGGCAACAAAATAGGAAAAATGCCAAGGGGGGTGAATACTTTAGCAAGCCACTGTAAGCAAAGAGAAATGACAGTCCATCATTACTATAAGACATGAAGGTCAGTCAATATGGAAAATGTCAAGAACTTTGAAAGTTTCTTCAAGTGAAGTCGTAAAAACCATCAAGCTCTATGATGAAACTGGCTCTCATGAGGACCACCACAGGAAAGGAAGACCCAGAGTTACCTCTGCTGCAGCGGATAAGTTCATTAGAGTTAACTGTACCTCAGATCGCAGCCCAAATAAATGCTTCACAGAGTTAAAATAACAGACACATCTCAACATCAACTGTTCAGAGGAGACTGTGTGAATCAGGCCTTCATGGTCAAATTGCTGCAAAGAAACCACTACTAAAGGACACCAATAAGAAGAAGAGACTTGCTTGGGCCAAGAAACACGATCAATGGACATTAGACTGGTTGAAATCTGTCCTTTGGTCTGATGAGTCCAAATTTGAGATTTTAGGTTCCAACCGCAGTGTCTTTGTGAGACGCGGAGTAGGTGAACGGATGATCTCCGCATGTGTGGTTCCCACCGTGAAGCATGGAGAAGGTGGTGTGATGGTGTGGGGGTGCTTTGCTGGTGACACTGTGATTTATTTAGAATTTAAGGCACACTTAACCAACATGGCTACCACAGCATTCTGCAGCGATACGCCATCCCATCTGGTTCCATGACCAGACATGGCTTGTTAAAATAGGTTTTCTGGGGTGTATAGAGCTTCATGGCAGAAAACAAGTGTATGTAAATGTTTATAAAAACTGTTTTATGTTGATATTGGAGCCTTGAGAATCTTGAAAATATACTATTTCAACATTCTACACCCTTTATATGGCCATTCAACCCTTATACCCATTATTCGCATAATGGCCATAACCGCACCTCTATTGTAATGGTTTTCGGCAGAACATATATCTGATAAGCAAGACAATTATGCACTGAATTCTCACTGCCTATCCAAATAGAGCAACTGTGCCAGAAAATGCACCCCTCTGTTAACCCAAGCAGATAAACGCACCTGTCGCAAAACATGTCGCATGTCAACATGAGGCAGTGGTAACCTACAGAATGAATGCACGTAAGGTAATAAACATAATAGCATGGTAGGCTATATATACACAGCATATAAGCTATGATGATATATACAGAGGACATGTATTTTAATCTATAGCTACACCTAGCCTATTAAAGGCCCATAATAAACTCTATGAATATGTGCTTCTTATCGCATATAGCCCAATATTGCGTAGCCTATTTGAAGGTCAGTCGGCAATATAATAAGCTATAGCCTAATAAGTTGTTCCCTGTTACAAATGGTAACAGGAGCCCTGTGTGGCCTAAGTAGTGCAACACTATCAGCCCTTTCAAAACGCCCTAATTCTTCATGACACCCCTCACGCAGGTCCACTGATGGCGGAATTTGCCTACATATTATTTGCTTTTCAAAATGCAATATTCCCATCCCTTTTGATTGTTTTCTCATTACTCACAACAACAAAAAATCACTAGGCCTACTCAAGTTGTTCAGACCAATCCACTGCTCATAACCTATATCAGCATTATGCCAGGTGCCTATCTTAGTAGGCTATAGTTTGTGAACTGTATACGTCTATATTTTTTTATATCATGAATATATTGACAATGTACACTGCTCAAAAAAATAAAGGGAACACTTAAACAACACAATGTAACTCCAAGTCAATCACACTTCTGTGAAATCAAACTGTCCACTTAGGAAGCAACACTGATTGACAATACATTTCACAAGCTGTTGTGCAAATGGAATAGACAACAGGTGGAAATTATAGGCAATTAGGAAGACACCCCCAATAAAGGACTGGTTTTGCAAGTGGTGACCACAGACCACTTCTCAGTTCCTATGCTTCCTGGCTGATGTTTTGGTCACTTTTGAATGCTGGCGGTGCTTTCACTCTAGTGGTAGCATGAGACGGAGTCTACAACCCACACAAGTGGCTCAGGTAGTGCAGCTCATCCAGGATGGCACATCAATGCGAGCTGTGGCAAGAAGGTTTGCTGTGTCTGTCAGCGTAGTGTCCAGAGCATGGAGGCGCTACCAGGAGACAGGCCAGTACATCAGGAGACGTGGAGGAGGCCGTAGGAGGGCAACAACCCAGCAGCAGGACTGCTACCTCCGCCTTTGTGCAAGGAGGAGCAGGAGGAGCACTGCCAGAGCCCTGCAAAATGACCTCCAGTAGGCCACAAATGTGCATGTGTCTGCTCAAACGGTCAGAAACAGACTCCATGAGGGTGGTATGAGGGCCCAACGTCCACAGGGGGGGGTTGTGCTTACAGCCCAACACTGTGCAGGACGTTTGGCATTTGCCAGAGAACACCAAGATTGGCAAATTCACCACTGGCGCCCTGTGCTCTTCACAGATGAAAGCAGGTTCACACTGAGCACGTGACAGATGTGACAGAGTCTGGAGACGCCGTGGAGAACGTTCTGCTGCCTGCAACATCCTCCAGCATGACCGGTTTGGCAGTGGGTCAGTCATGGTGTGGGGTGGCATTTCTTTGGGGGGCCGCACAGCCCTCCATGTGCTCGCCAGAGGTAGCCTGACTGCCATTAGGTACCGAGATGAGATCCTCAGACCCCTTGTGAGACCATATGCTGGTGCGGTTGGCCCTGGGTTCCTCCTAATGCAAGACCTCATGTGGCTGGAGTGTGTCAGCAGTTCCTGCAAGAGGAAGGCATTGATGCTATGGACTGGCCCGCCCATTCCCCAGACCTGAATCCAATTGAGCACATCTGGGACATCATGTCTCGCTCCATCCACCAACGCCACGTTGCACCACAGACTGTCCAGGAGTTGGCGGATGCTTTAGTCCAGGTCTGGGAGGAGATCCCTCAGGAGACCATCCGCCACCTCATCAGGAGCATGCCCAGGTGTTGTAGGGAGGTCATACAGGCACGTGGAGGCCACACACACTACTGAGCCTCATTTTGACTTGTTTTAAGGACATTACATCAAAGTTGGATCAGCCTGTAGTGTGGTTTTCCACTTTAATTTTGAGGGTGACTCCAAATCCAGACCTCCATGGGTTGATACATTTGATTTCCATTGATAATTTGTGTGATTTTGTCGTCAGCACATTCAACTATGTAAAGAAAAAAGTATATAAGATTATTTCATTCAGATCTAGGATGTGTTATTTTAGTGTTCCCTTAGTTTTACCAAAATACACTGCTCAAAAAAATTATCAAATCATATGCTGCTGTAAATAGGCATACGGTGTTGTCATCAGCCAGTAAGCTTCAATAGTACACAGAAAGAGCCCCTATGTCCTTCCATTTGAAATTATGGTGTAGGGTTCAATGCACTGCTGAAATATATGGGTTGGGCAACAGTACAGTCCACGCTATCAGATTCTCATTGGTACACCGTTAACGGATTTAAGGTTAAACAAATAAACTAGTGATAGGCTGTTAGATTTGGCAAGTGACATTTTAGAAAGGTGATGTTGTACTTACAATGTTGCAAGGGGCAGCAATGACTTACATCAAAATAATTAATTTGTACTATGTAATTGTTTGAAACACACACACCTGCTAGTGCTTAATGCATTTGTTTATTAACACCTTTGATTTATTTTTGCAGTCCCATTGAGACCAAGGACTCTTTCGCAACTCACAATTACACAAAAAAAATAAACTATTCCAGCAGCATATACAATTCATGAAGAACCACATTCCTCAGTAAAGAGGTCCTCAACCAACATTCTGAGTTGCTGATGATATCACCATAGTCTAGGACCGGAAGAAACGGCGGTGAGGAGAGGAACCATGGCAACAAATGCGCTGAAATGAGACATTCCTTCTCCACTAGAGCGTCAGGCAAATTACATTTCCCTGGATGGGTTCAGAAGGTGAGGGGTCAACGTCGGGAGACCAGGCTGCTCACGAGGGAGGGGGTGGCAGCCTTCTCCCTCTTCTGCGGAAGAGAGCAAGACCGAGAGAAAGAGGCAGGGGTGGTGTATGATTTCAGAAAGCATAGCAGTCGTCATCTGAGCTCTCAGTAATAGGACTTCTATCGTCATCGGAGTTCTCATCTACATCAGTCAAAAAAATAGCCCCGTCTCCCAGAATCAGCTTGTGGTAGGTGTTCCTGGTGTTGTTTTGGTCTTGTGTCGGTACACTCAATCTTCTCTTCAGGAGGCAGAGAAGGCCATTCCTCCCTCCGACAACTGTTGCTTTGTCTAAAGGTCATATGCAAAGCAGTAAATGTACAATTCCACTACACAAAATAGTGTGGAGGGTATTTGTAAAGCAAGAAAAAGTTAAGTCCAAAAATAGTATAAACCACATCTGACCTTGCAGCTGTAGGGACAGTGCCTCCATAGTTCCTGCTGTGCTTTCTCCCCTAGTGCTTCATCTCCTGCACCAGGATCCTCTCTTCCTCCTGCAGTCTGTTCACCAACATCAGTCTGTCCAAGATTGCCTTTTTGATGGCAAGATGGCGGTTGCCTGTGAGATGTAAACTCAGAGGTATATAACAGAACAGCAATGATTGTAGCCTATGCTTAAGGTACAAATTCAATCACAATAGATACTGTACCTTCTGCAATCGTATACTTACTGGGGCCAAGTCTCTCCCATGGCTGCACAAAGTTGACAGAATTAAGCAGCTCATCCACTGTGGGAGCCTAAACTCTGCCTGCTGCTCGTGAAGTTGAACAATGGCAGTTGTCAAGGCTGGCTTGTCCTCAGCAATTTCTCAGAATCTGATGCCTCCTCTTGTTGCCGTCTGAATAAAATAGAGTGATTAGACGGACGGTAGATTCAAATATATTAAATGACAAAGTTACTATAGAGGCCCAAACAAAGAGCGTACAAAGCAATCAACTCATTTCTAAAGCATTTGTCATGCAGTTCTAACATTATACGAGTTGTGGCTCACAAGGTACTCTGCTGTTAATGGTCACGTAATTTCTGTTTAATTAAATATGTTAAATTAGATCAATTAATAACATATGTCATGTCTACATTTGATCAAACATGGTCTGATGTGTATGACTAATGCAGTTTTTCACAAATCAGTTTTACTGCTAGATTAATAATGTGTTTGAGGTCATTTTGTTGTTGGGCCTCACCTGTCAAACAGTATAGGTAGTGTTTCCTCTGTTTCACACTGAGGTAAAGCCCCACAATCTTCTTCTGGAGATGCCCTGTCTCACTATCCTGAAGTGTGGCTGTCAAACATAGGGCAAGTTAAACATGACTCCACTGACATCAATGCAATTATGAAGTTGAGACATCCACTTTTCTACCTGTTGGATTCTGGCTTGAAATATACTTATTCCGGTCATCATATTAGAACGTATTGATTACTTTACATGTATAAGGAATGTATATGTTGGGGTCAATGAAGGGTAAATAGGAACTTTGTGTATGGAGTGACAAGGAGAAGTGCAGAAAGTTAATATTATTTTCAAACATGTTGTTGCTGAACATTCATATTTCAGGCCAGTTGCTGAGGAACTAGGACAATGAAGGATGTGGAACTCATCGAGATAAGTCAACAGTTGGAGAAAAGACACTGCTGGGAGGGGGGCATAGGGGCCCACCCCGAAGACAGTCTGACTACAGTCCAATCCCATACACACACTTCCACGCCCATGAGGGTCCTAGACTTAAGCAGGCCATGACAATACCAGAGAGAGGAACATACAGTGTTTCTGCCTAACAGAGAAGGATTGTTTACCTTAGACATGCAAGGCGGTGACGCCACTTAGTCGGAAGGTATAAATATATGCTTGTGGGTTGAATAGACTTGAGCTTTTTCTGGTTGTCCATTTCAGTTTTTGCGCCATTTGTTCAGAACCTAACATACCTTCTGGCCACTGCTGCACCTCAGCAACCCACTCCTGAAGCACAGAGTCGTTGATGTCCAGCTCTGTCCGCTTTTCTTCAAGGAAGCTGGTCTTCAGTCTTTTGACGTTCTGAAAAAAATACAATTAAATGAAAGAATAACATAGGTGAAGGTTCTAATTTTAAGTGAATCACACTAAAAGATTTAACTTTAATGTACACAGTCCTCTTGACGTTTTCCTAGATCAAGATGACTAGTAAAAATAATGAAAAGCTGTGCCAGGATTGCAGACAGAAGATCAGACATGTAGAAACAGATAAACAAGAATGAGAAAGCAGATACAGGTTCAAAATAAAAATAGTTTTATGAAAACAAATGTGAAACTTCTGGGGGGGGAGAACCTTGTTTTAGGGTCAGATGCCCCAAGGTAAAGCTCTATTTAGGGCGATACTCACCCCTGCCATTAGCTGCAATATGGTCACCTGTTCCGGTAGAGGTCCATGTCCTCCGCCGTGACTTTTGATGAAAATAATATACAATGAACATGAGGCAGCCAGGACTGGCATATGTTATCTATTTAGAAAAAAAGGCTGCGTAAACACACACAAAACGAAATAGGTACATAACACTTACCTTGTCTTGAGGCATTCTTAGACCTTTTTTGTCCAGGTCTTTGGTGAATTATGTTGCCTCGGCTGTCCCTCTCTATCCATTGGACAGCGGCAAGGCTAGTGGCAGGAGCAGGTGACTGTCACTTTGCAGCTTGCTCCTTCTGATCCTAAAGTATTTATTAAAATCAAACAGAATGGGAATCTGTCTGATTAAAATTACAACATTGTGGTATGTACCCACAATTCAACTGCCCTAAAAAAATTATACTGTGGAAATATCACTTACAGTGCAGTCAGAAAGTATTCAGACCCCTTGACTTTTTCCACATTTTGTTACGTTACAGCCTTACTCTAAAATTGAGCAAATTCTCCCCCTCTCCCCCACAATATCCCATAATGACAAAGCAAAAACAGCTTTAGACATTTTAGCAAATGTATAAAAATAAAACTGAAATATTACATTTACATAAGAATTCAGACCCTTTACTCAGTACTTTGTTGAAGCACCTTTCACAGCCTAGAGTCTTCTTGGGTGTGACGCTACAAGCTTGGCACACCTGTATTTGGGGAATTTCTCCCATTCTTCTCTGCAGATCCTCTCAAGCTCTATCAGGTTGGATGGGGAGCGTCGCTGCACAGCTATCGTCAGGTCTCACCAGAGATGTTCTATCGGGTTCAAGTTCGGGCTCTGGCTGGGCCACTCAGACACTTGTCCCAAAGCCACTCCTGCGTTGTCTTGGCTGTGTGATTAGGGTAGTTGTCCTGTTGGAAGGTGAACCTTCGCCCCAGTCTGAGGTGCTCTGGAGCAGGTTTTCATCAAGGATCTCTGTACTTTGCGCCATTCATCTTTCCCTCGATCCCGACTAGTTTCCCAGTCGCTGAAAAACATCCCCACAGCATGATGCTGCCTCCACCATGCTTCACCGTAGGGATGGTGCCAGGTTTCCTCCAGACGTGATGCTTGGCATTCAGGCCAAAGAGTTCAATCTTGGTTTCATCAGACCAGAGAATCTTGTTTCTCATGGTCTGAGAGTCCTTTAGGTGCCTTTTGGCAAACGCCAAGCGGGCCGTCATGTGCCTTTTACTAAGGATTAGCTTCCGTCTGGCCATTCTACCATAAAGGCCTGATTGGTGGAGTGCTGCAGAGATGGTTGTCCTTCTGGAAGGTTCTCCCATCTCCACAGAGGAACTCTGTCAGAGTGACCATCGGGTTCTTGGTCACCTCCCTGACCAAGGCCCTTCTCCCCCGATTGCGCAGTTTGGCCGGCCGGCCAGCTCTAGGAAGAGGCTTGGTGGTTCCAAACTTATTCCATTTAAGAATGATGGAGGCCACTGTGTTTTTCGGGACCTTCAATGCTGCAGACAATTTTTGGTACCCTTCCCCAGATCTGTGCCTTGACACAATTCCTTCAACCTCATGGCTTGGTTTTTGCTCTGACATGCACTGTCAACTGTGGGACCTTATATAGACAGTGTGTGCCTTTCCAAATCATGTCCAATCAATTAAATTTACCACAGGTGGAGTCCAATCAAGTTGTACAAACATCTCAAGGATGATCAATGGAAACAGGATACACCTGAGCTCAATTTCGAGTCTCATAGCAAAGGTTCTGAATACTTATGTAAATAAGGTATCTGGTAGTTTTTTTTAAATGTGCAAACAATTCTATAAACCTGTTTTCGCTTTGTCATTATGTGGTACTGTGTGTAGATTGATGAAGAAAATATTACATTTAATCCGATTTAGAATAAGGCTGTAATTAAACAACATTTGGAAAAAGGGATGGGGTCGGAACACTTTCCGAATGTACTGTAGCTATAGATAGTAGGCTACACTGCATAATGAAACAATCCATTGTAAGCTAGTGTTTTGAGGGTGGACTGACTGTATTATTTGGCATTAATAGACTGGTTTTACACACAACAACTTTATATCCAAGCTGGGAGAGAGCATGAGGAAGGCTCATGTCATGCAAGTAGGCTATACAGGACATTTGTATGTTTTTTAAATAAATTGGTATTCTGTTGTATCGAAAATACATTTTACAATCTGCAATGTTTGAATTTCCAAGTTGAATTACTGAACAAGTAGTTACATTATTGCCACGAGCCAGAAGTCTAAATCATGGCAGCCTTGCGACACCGTGTATAGCTTCGTGAAATGTTAAGCTTAACATGAGAACATGACGACCAAATAGGCCTACCAATAAACATTTATCCATTAGCTAAAGCAAAGCTGTAGGCTACATGCCCTGGAACCACAGAAAGCCTATCATCGATTCGATAGGCAGCCGCATAAATATGTCCCAATTTCAAAACCATGGACAGTGGTTGGTAGTCTAAACTTTATGAGTGGCTCTCTGGCTGACGCATTCTAGGTTTCTTTATTTTAGGCAGTGGGGGGCCCACTCCAACCTTGCGGGGGTCCAGAGAAACTGTGTTACGGCAGTGTATAGGACAGACACTTCAAAACCTTATTTCTTATGATTTATTTTTGGACTGTCTGTTTTGCCATACACAAATGTGTTAATCAATGTGTTTCTATGGGTTATAGCAGTAAAGGCCAAATTCAATGTTTCATCAAATATATATATATATTTTATATCCCTACAGGGGTCCTAAAATTCCAAATCAAATGGCTAAATTATCAATTTTATGACCATCTTAAAACAATTCCATATGTTAGCTTAGTAGCTATTGCAACCTAGGGGCTTAGACCTTAAGACACTTGATGTTGGTGTTTCCCTTTATTTTGGCAGTTACCTCCAAGAAAACCTATGAGCAACCAATGGTGTAGGTTTGTAAGGGAATGACTGCCACCTGATGGCAAAGTAAAGTAAAACGATTTTGAAACGGGTGAGCTAAGACAGTTTGTTTATTTTTGGGGGGGAACAGAATAAAAGATAAGGTAAGAAAATATTGAAATACTCAACAACAACAAAATAATATACAACAGTCAATTCAGTAATTAACTTGATATATTCCACTTTATAACTGTCCAGTTTTGAAAAAATTACAAATACAAAAAACATGACTAAAACTGCATGAAGACATACAATCAGTGTCAGTTATCATTTAAACAAAGCAAGTCACAGTAGGCTTTACAGTAAATTAAGTAAGTGAACTACATGTACTACATACTGTGTGTATATAACAAAACAGAAGCAGCAGCACTCTTTAATCGTCCATGACAAATTTCCCCTCTGAGACAATAAAGTATATCAGATCAGTGCTGTCTTTAAGCTGCAGGGTTAGTGGTGACCTCCTCCAGCAGAGGCTTGTACTGCTCCAGGTCCTGGATGTTCTGCAACATATCAGTGCAAGGTTACACATTACTTGGCAGGACACAACAAACATTACCTTGGTTGTGTGTATCTACAAATCCGTATTCTACTTCCATTTGTATGGCCGTTGTATTCGCTCTGTTCAAGGGATCTCTGTTCATACCTGTTTTCCCTCCTTTCCATTCTTGCACAAAGCCTTGAGACCCAAGACAGCAGAGCTGATGGTAACACAAAGCTGAAGGACTGCAAGGACGATGAGCACGATGTCCAAGGCATTCATCAACATCTAATGGTAGAACGGAAACACATGGAGGAGGATTTGAACATATTGACAGTTGACTGGATTGTTTAGCAAGATAGCCGTGTTGGTGAACACTGGAAAATACAGAAAGACTGGCATCCCAGCTATTAGAGTGTGCTTTAAACATGGTACCCACTAGCGCCGTTTAAGGACACACATGTTCATTAATACATTTAGCAGTTTGAGCCATCTAACCATCTAATCAAAAAACGTCATTCAAAAGCACTCACCTGTGCAATCTGCTTGGCATCTTTGCATTTTTCCAAGAGTCTATCCCTCTGCTGATCATTGGGTGGTTTTGTCACCCGGCCGCCATAGTAGTCATCTCGCCAGTTGTAGTTGTCCTCATTGCAAGTCCACCAGAAATGGTCGTTTGCTAGGTCTACAGCATACAGCACAATTCCAGCAATGGCCAGAGCAGCACCTGACAGATTCATTAACACATTGATGCCCACCTAAAACACAATCAGGGAATACAAAACCAGTTTGACTCAATTGAGTAAACCACTGAGTACCAGTTGTCTCAGATATTCAGTTGATGATTATAATGCAACTGGATCAGATTGAATGATTGTTCAATGAAGGAAGGGAATGAGGCTAAGGAATGACAGGAAACAGTTAAGGTATGTGCATCAGTGAACAACTCACCAAGCAGGGACTGGGGAACTTCTCAGCCAAGATACACATGATGCCAACTGCTATAAACTGAGGAGAGTGCACACAAATATCAAAATCAAATACACACAACCTACACAATCGACACATTATTTGTCCTGATAATTAACAAACATTTCGCAAGAAAATACACAGACATTTGACTTTAACCCTTCATTTTATAAGAAAGACTACTTAAGTGTGGGTAGGCAGGCCGAAATTAAAAAATAAATAAAGTTACTTATATGTTTCCTTTGTTTACTGTGGTTATAACTCCAAGTGAAATCATGTGCTTTCATACTAAACATGATAACATGGTAAAAGATAACAAAATAAAGTAAGCTTACCACACCACCAAGCCAAAAAGGAGTCCCATTCCATCGCAGTAGGCTAGAATAATCAATAAGGATCACTCCCAAGCCAATGTTGAGTACTCCCACCATGATCTGTATAATCTGTGAAAGAAGAAAATAATAAATTTCGATAAATCTCTCTCACTTCCGATGACAATTGTGTGACCCAGTGATGATAGACAATACTGATGATAGACATGTATGTTGTGGTGTGTGTGCGCACATCTGGTCTGTGTGTTATTTTAGTTCACCCACCCCCAGAGCTGACTGGGAACTTGCTTGGAGCCTCCTCAATCCCTGGGACACAGAGCATGCTGGGCTGTAGCACAGGGTCCCAAGTATTTGACACAGCAGGGGCCAACTGCTTCCTTCTTTAGAGTTCACGGTGAACACAGTCACCCCTTCGCCTTTGGTCACAGTCACTGACATGCTGGTCACTCTTGGTTACACAGCTCTAAGATAAAACGGAAGGTAGAACAATAATCTTAACGTTAAAATAACTGTGTTGCCTTATAAGTCATGATGTTAAAAGGTGCACATTCATCCCAATAATATCTGATAATGTCTGTGTTGTATCTGTAGGATACAATTTTTTTAAAGGACCAACTATGCATTTCGTTAGAGGATTTATTGCATTGTACAGCACACTCTGAATCTGCCCTAAATAAGGGCACTCTTACTGTCACTGCTACGGTGTTTATTGGGTTATAGTGACAAACAGGTTCCATCCCTCATTGTGGTAATATCTTGCCTCATTGAAAGCTGATAGGAGATTGTGTGGTGATGAGTGGGTGTAGAGCTACATCTGAGCAGGAAGTGCACAACATAAAACCCCCTCTTCTGGGAAATGACTTGAAACAGCAATTGTATGACCATGTTGCTCAATTAACTTATGCATTCAATTAATTCAGTACAGCAGCACCTTAGGGTAAAGAATTTAGGCAACCGATTGTTTACTTAGATATATATGGGGGAAACTCACATCATCCACTTACAATGTGTAGCACTCACCTGGGTGATGCCATCAATGGCAGCCATTTTGCATTAGAAAGCTCTCCACCCATTTTGTACCAAGTAGGCTACATGTATTTACAAATAGTGTTTCATTATTTTTAGTTGGCAGCAGAAAGTAACCATACCATATAATGTCCTAGTAAAGCAGCTTAAACAGTACTGTGAAATAAAGTACTATCCAGGAGTTACACATCCCTCTGTCAGTGGTGGAGTTTGTTTTGCGTGGCTCGGTGCCCCGGGTGAGTGGAGATTTCACTTAAGGACCAATGGAATAGTCTAAAATAAGCAAAGTCTGCCCACCAGGGGCACCCAGCCATGCAAAACGAACTCAACCATTGGGTGTTCCCGAAACACTCAAATTCTTCCCCCTGACTCACGAGAGAATGTAAACAAACCATGACAAATGTTTGCATAGATTTTATAACTGTTGAACTTCAATTTGCAGTATGAATTGTTCCGTATAATCTATTTATTTACTATTTTGTAATTACATTTGATTACATCATTTCTTTTTGAGAGCATGAAACAACTACACACCCATTTAAATTCACTCAAAACGTATTCTTCAACAACAAACACATATTTTAGAGAAAGTGAACTCACCCGTTCCTGGCAATTGAGATGGACACCTCTACAGGTCCTGTGTAATCACAGTGGCAGACCAGTCTGCTTGTTGCGCAGTTTGGTTTCCTTACAAGGAAGTAGCTGGTAGGGAGGGCTCAGCCAGTTTCAGCTAGATCCCAGCAGTACCTCCTTCTCAGTTTAAAGAGGACCTGAGAGGTTAACCCTTCCCTCACTGAATAATAAACATATAATGGATTCCTGTCATTTCCTGACAAACTGAAGAACAAAGACGTTACAGTGCCAAGTCTTCATTATTGTTGTTTAAGAGTGCATGCCAATATCACGTTACAATCACTAAAGTCTTTACTTTAGTCTTTACTCTTCTATCTCACTCCTTTTCAATATGAGCACAATCAAGTATAGTATATGTCATGTGTTGTTGCTTGACTTAATCTAATGCTGTCAACTAACATTTATTTCAGAAAGCAATATAATTATGACTTCCATGGGTGAACACTTCACCAATCATTGAACTTAATGACTGTTTGAATGAGGTCGATACCAGGAAAGTCCATGGCAATCACCCCGAAACATGCCCTGGTGTGGTCACTGGAGAACTGTCTCAGATACTGATCGAGCCAGGGGTTAATCTTTTCAGCCACCTTCTTGGGAGTTGGAAACATGCCCAACAGTGTGCCAATGCCAGTGCCACTGGAGTAGCTCAGAACTATATCATCAACACCACAATCGCCTGAAGCTTGTGTCAAGTGTTTCACAATTTTGTTCTCCTTGTCTGCAATATGAGTAACTTCATAGTCACCCTTGCTGTCTGTATCCAAGAGAGGAATGCCCATCTTAAAGCTGGATTTCTGTATAAATATCACCTTTCCTCTTGCCTCAGCCATAGTTGGCATGTCAGATTTCACCCATACATCTTTATCATCACTAATCATTTTTCCAACCAGCTCCTCAACATTCTCTTTATCAAACAAATCAGGCTTTACTCTAATGAGAACCGCCTCACTTCTGAATTCGGACAGAAATGCTCTGATCGTGTCAAGGACCTCATTGAACGACTTGTGTTGGTAGACAACCCAGTGCATGATATAGAGTTTGTTTTCAAAGGCAAATATCCTGAGGTCCAGATAGCGTATGCCGGCCCTCAGCTGATCCCCCAAATCCCAGGCCTGACACTCTGCCGCTGGGCCTCAATAGAGAGCCATGGTGTCATGGGTACCAGGGATGGTGATGTCAGAGATTAACTTGTTGTCATCAATGTCCTCCATCCAGCCAATCTTGTAGGATTCTGGGAGTAGGAGTCCTTTATTGTCATTGAAGAAGAGGTCCTTTCCTTGGCAAAAACCTCTAAAAGTAAATCATACAACAAAGGATTGACTGCAATGTTGAAGAGAGGCTTTACTCAGGTACCATGCTGTTTCAACAGATATCATACACAGATGGGAGAAAATAATCAGTCAATGGAGCATGGGATTGGGGGGGGCATGAGCGTCTGTAAAATATTGAAAAGCCAAATAAAGAAACCTTGATTTAAAATACTAATATATATATATATGTATATATATACTATGCTTACTTTTTCTTAAATATCTGTGTATCCCTGTGAATTACAAGTAATTGCACCAAAGCCATATGTATGATATACCACAAAAACATGAACTGACTCACAACATTTTGCTCACTTTTCATAAACTATTTTTTAAACTAAAGGAAGAAATGGTAGGTTCAATTTAGAGTGGACAATGTAAACCCCTAAAATATATATTCTGGAATTAATGGGAACTTATTTGAAATACCTGTAGCCATACTTACACAAAAAGCAGTAACATGTAGAGGTGGCAAAACAGACCTTTCTCAGTTGTCCTCATGGTCACGTTAAAGGAGAAAAACATGCAACAACCTGCCAAAAAAAATTGGAACATGAATAACATAATAATGCAAATCCAAAAATCCTACTCCTGATTTTCCATATAGCCTACCTTTTCTAAATGGCTTTCCTATACCAAGACTGAAATAAAATGTTTCATATGGCTAAAGATTGGGATACTCACATACAGCTCTGGCCCAAGGAGTTTCACACAAGTTCTGGTGGTATGACCTCTGCAGATTGGCCAATGAATTATAGCATACTGATAAAGGATAGGCGTGGTCTCCTAGTGTTTACCTACCGTTTTCATTGTCTTTGAGAAAGGTTAAGCACACTTCTCAGCCTTGATCTGCAGTCACCAATGTGAGACTAGCCTCATTAAGGATGTCATTAGCTAGGTTTCCACCCAATTGTATTCAGATTTTCATGCGAATATTCTAAAATCTGCATAAAGAAAAATATGCCCATTTTCCCACCAGTGGTGTTTCCACCAAACATACTTGTTGCGGATAAAAGTCAGTGCCTGAGGATGTAGTTCATACAAAATGTACCTTTTCGCTTAAAGCTGCAATATGTCACATGTTACTGTCATTCTCATTGAAAACAAGTCTAAGACATTTTATATTTTAGTCATTTAGCAGACGCTCTTATCCAGAGTGAGTGCATACATTTTCATACTTTTTCATACTAAGAAGCGGTAGAACTGTTTTATGTGCGCTATGGCTCCCGGTTTTAAGATTTGTGTGTGCATCTTTTAGGCTACAATGTTTTTGGTTATGGAAAATATATTTCACAACAGTTTAGATCACGTGTCAAACTAATTCCATGGAGCACGGAGTGTCTGCTGGCTTTCGCTCCACCCTTGTACTTGATTGATTACAGTTTTTCTCAATTGTTTACACACAAATACTGGTACTTGAGACACAATGACCACAACATGTAACTCATGCACCAACCCCCTGAACCAATTCTGCTAAACTACAAGCACAATTCCTGCTTTACACTCAAATTGCAGTTCTACAACACACTTTTTTCAAAACACTACACACAAATCTTTGCATTTGGCACAATTGTCATGCAGAAAATCTCTTGTTTTCACAATGAACACACTGCCATTCAAATATGCACACTGACTCATCACATGGGCAAACACCCGTCACACAGTTTTACAATTAGCAATCAGAGCTTTAGCATAAAAGGGCAACAGGTGAGCTCTTCTGTTTTGGAGCAATGGATGCCAACATTGGAAACAGAGGCAGAGCCAGAGGAGTGAGAGTGAGAGTGAGAGTGAGAGTAAGAGTGAGAGTGAGAGTGAGAGTGAGAGTAAGAGGACGAGGACGAGGACGAGGACGAGGACGAGGAAGGCCAAGGACCGTAATCTCTGATGAGATCCGAGCCACTTTGGTTGATCATGTGGTCAACCATGGTCTAACAATGAGGGAGGCTGGGCAAAGAGTACAGCCAAATTTGAGCAGGTACACTATAGCATCCATCATCCGGACATTCCGAAATGAGAATAGGTAAGAAATCTACTCTCACTAGAAAATTGCAGTACTTCATATCAATACAGTACTCAATGAGTACAGTAGTACAGTATTGCCTGTGGACTGTTCTGTAGGACTGTAAAAATCAAGTATGTTTCAAGTATTTGGGAAATGTATTTCTACTTTGTATTTACAGCATTTTACTATTTGTTTGGCAGAACTGAAAGATTACCAACACAAGGTGGTCGGGAACGTGTTTGTCTCCTGAACAGGAAACTGAAATCATGAACATGGTCCTAGAAAAGAACGCCATAACATTACGGCAAATACAAAGAAAAATAATAGAAAACAATGAGATATTTCAAAATATTGATAGGGTAAGCTTATCAACACTGGACCGTGTCTTGCGCAGAAATAATCTCAGGATGATGCAGGTCTACAGGGTGCCATTTGAACGCAATTCAGAGAGAGTCAAATAATTGCGATATAACTATGTGCAAGTGAGTCCTATACAATCCCACAATTGATGCATACTCTCAACACTGTATAAATTATACATATTTCAGTATTGTAATCATAATGATTGTGCTTCACAATAGTGACCACTCCATGTCTATTTCTGATATTGTCATGTGTGTTTCAGAGAGTCCTTGAGCTAGAGGTGGCTGCAGTGGAACACCAGTTCATCTTCATTGATGATGTTGGATTCAACCTCACAAAAAGACGAAAGAGGGGAAGGAATATCATCGGCCAGCGTGCCATTGTTCAAGTCCCTGGCCAGCGCGGAGGGAACATCACAATGTGTGCAGCGATTACCCACCACGGCGTCATCCATCACCATGCTACCCTTGGCCCCTACAACACCGCCCATCTGATCACATTCCTGGACACCCTACACAACACACTCATTCCACCAGATCAGGTAGAGTATGACCGAAATCCACAAATGCATATACCTCTTCTCCAAGCTATGGAAGACGCATGTGGAGATATAGCAGCTGATGCTTTTCATGGCTGGAATCGCCATGCTAGGCGATATTTCCCCCGCTGCTTGGCCAGGGAAAACATTGCTTGTGATGTGGATGAGGTGCTGTGGCCAGCCCGCTACAGAAGAGAGGATGCAGCATAGTTTTTTTTTTTTTTTTTACTGTAACTGTATACATTAATTCTTCTGTTTTGTATGTAGACCAATGTATGTGCAACTTTGTGTTGGTTGGGAATGGGATGTACACTGTGTACATTGTTTTTGTGGGAAAAATGAAATATATTTGTTACCGTGTATTTGTGTGTTCTGAGTATAAAAACAATATTCTCAAATATTTTACAACACACTTATGTATGTACTGTCTGTAGTAATGGCAACACTGAACCAAAAAAAGGCCTAAGTCATTTTGATGAATGGAGAAGAAGTGTTTTCCATTCATCATAGTGTTTTACATTGAGCACATCAGTGTTCAACTGGTTCTTATAAATGTCTATTCATATGATGGTTTGTGTGTGTCATTTGAAAACAAAAAATACCATTTTGATAAGAAATAACATTGTTTTGAATGTAAAATTTCATTTTGCTGGAGAATTGAGGGGTTTTGCCCATTGTGTGTGTGTTTTTTGATTTGTGTGTAGAGTTCTGAGAATGAGGCATGCTTTCAGAAAATGTGTGTAAACAATCGAGAAAAACTGTAAGGTCAGTAATTAGTATAAAACTCCTCTCACCTGGTTGTCTAGGTCTTAATTGAAAGGAAAAAAACAAATACCCGCAGACACTCTGCCCTCCATGGAATGAGTTTGACACCCTTGGTTTAGATGGTACAATGATTCTCTACACCAGGGAATCCCAAAATGTTCATCCAGCATTGGGGAACACTCGGGGCCTCCCTGCGCGCGCGCGCCACATCCAAATGTACGTTTGTATGATAATTATTATATCAAATCAATATTTGCTCATAAAGGCGTTTCCACCGCCATTTCTCACATAACTAATTTTACCTACACAAAAAGATCCCACCATGTCCAATGAACAAATGATCTGTTGGAATTTATAAAATTGTATCCTACCGAAACTTCCTGTTTCCATCACAGCTGTCATGAATTATTTTTATAAGATATGACTTTAGGTAAAATGAATTAGGGTCGTGAATGCTTTGATTTAGTTATTAGGCCTAATAGGCTATTATTCACCTTCAAAACCTAATTCTCATGTCATCAAAGAATGAAATGAATGCATGTGGGATTTTATACTCATTACCGCACATAAAACTCCAATAATTTAAAGGGCTGATCTGTAGTTGAAACAATAACTAAGTAGACACCCCGCCTCTGTTATGGTATGGTAAAAGGCTGAGGGATGGGCCTGGGAAAATGTAACCACTCTCACATTCATTAATATAACGATAAAAGGACTGACCATCCATGATGTTAACATTTTATTTTTAACGCAGTTTTTCTTTACATTTACATTGTTTACAAACATTGGAGTAAAACAAGCTTATATTTTGGGTTTTGATAGGGTGTGACAGTTGAACTAAGCTCATGAGGCATAAGTTATATCCTTCAAGAATCAATGTATATATAGTCTACTGTATCATAGTCCATGCCGCTCTGTCATTGCTTGTCCATATATATATATATATTCTTAAATTCCATTCCTTACTTAGATTTGTGTGTATTGGGTTTATGTTGTGAAATTGTTAGACATTACTTGTTAGATATTACTGCACTGTCGGAGCTTGAAGCACAAGCATTTCGCTACACCTGCAATAACATCTGCTAAACACGTGTATGTGACAAATAAAATTGTATTTTATTTTATTTTATTTATATCATTAATTCATAAATCCAAAAATTGATGTAGCAAATGCAGATTGCCCCTTTAAATATAATATTTAATATATAAAAGTATTTGCCCACTTTTTTTCTCAGCATTGCAGTTTTACGTTTGACAGTACAGGACCAATGATTTACATCTAGGTTTACACAGTTGAAGTCGGAAGTTTACATACACCTTAGCCAAATACATTTAAACTCAGTTTTTCACAATTCCTGACATTTAATCCTAGTAAAAATTCCCTGTTTTAGGTCAGTTAGGATCACCACTTTATTTTAAGAATGTGAAATGTCAGAATAATAGTAGAGAGAATTATTTATTTCAGCTTTTATTTCTTTCATCACATTCCCAGTGGGTCAGAATTTTACATACACTCAATTAGTATTTGGTAGCATTGCCTTTAAATTGTTTAACTTGGGTCAAACGTTTCGGGTAGCCTTTCACAAGCTTCCCACAATAAGTTGCGTGAATCTTGGCCCATTCCTCCTGACAGAGCTGATGTAACTGAGTCAGGTTTGTAGGCCTCCTTGCTCGCACACGCTTTTTCAGTTCTGCCCACAAATGTTCTATAGGATTGAGGTCAGGGCTTTGTGATGGCCAGTCCAATACCTTGACTTTGTTGTCCTTAAGCCATTTTGTCACAACTTTGGAAGTATGCTTGGGGTCATTGTCCATTTGGAAGACCCATTTGCGACCAAGCTTTAACTTCCTGACTGATGTCTTGAGATGTTGCTTCAATATATCCACATAATTTTCCTTCCTCATGATGCCATCTATTTTGTGAAGTGCACCAGTCCCTCCTGCAGCAAATCACCCCCACAGCATGATGCTGCCACCCCGTGCTTTACGGTTGGGATGGTGTTCTTCGGCTTGCAAGCAGCCCCCTTTTTCCTCCAAACATAACGATGGTCATTATGGCCAAAACAGTTATATTTTTGTTTCATCAGATCAGAGGACATTTCTCCAAAAAGTAAGATATTTGTCCCCATGTGCAGTTGCAAACCGTAGTCTGGCTTTTTTTATGGCGTTTTTGGAGCAGTGGCTTCTTCCTTGCTGAGCGGCCTTATGTCAATATAGGACTCGTTTTACTGTGGATATAGATACTTTTGTACCTGTTTCCTGCAGCATCTTCACAAGGTCCTTTGCTGTTGTTCTGGGATTGATTTGCACTTTTCGCACAAAGGTACGTTCATCTCTAGGAGACAGAATGTGTCTCCTTCCTGAGCGGTATGATGGCTGTGTGGTCACATGGTGTTTATACTTGCGTACTATTGTTTGTACAGATGAACGTGGTATCTTCAGGCGTTTGGAAATTGCTCCCAAGGATGAACCAGACTTGTGGAGGTCTACAATATTTTTTCTGAGGTCTTGGCTGATTTATTTTGATTTTCCCATGATGTCAAGCAAAGAGGCACTGAGTTTGAAGGTAGGCCTTGAAATACATCCACAGGTACACCTCCAATTGATTCAAATTATGTCAATTCGCCTATCAGATGCTTCTACAGCCATTACATCCTTTTCTGGAATTTCCAAAGCTGTTTAAAGGCACAGTCAATTTAGTGTATGTAAATGTAATTGTAAATGTACACTTCTGACCCACTGGAATTGTGATACAGTGAATTATAAATGAAATAATCTGTAAACAATTGTTGAAAAAATGACTTGTGTCATGCACAAAGTAGATGTCCTAACTGACTTGCCAAAACTATAATTTGTTAACAAGAAATTTGTGGAGTGGTTGAACAACAAGTTTTAATAACTCCAACCTAAGTGTATGTAAACATCCGACTTCAACTGTATACAGTACCAGTCAAAAGTTTGGACACACCTACTCATTCAAGGGTTTGTCTTTATTTTTACTATTTTTTACATTGTAGAATAATAGTGAAGACATCAAAACTATGAAATAACACATATGGAATCATGTAATAACCAAAAAAGTGTTAAACAAATCAAAATATATTTTATATTTGAGATTCTTCAAAGTAGCCATGCTTTGCCTTGATGACAGCTTTGCACACGGTTGGCATTCTCTCAACCAGATTCATGAGGTAGTCACCTGGAATGCATTTCAATTAACAGGTGTGCCTTGTTAAAAGTTAATTTATGGAATTTATTTCCTTCTTAATGCGTTTGAGCCAATCAGTTGTGTTGTGACAAGGTAGGTGGGGGGGTATACAGAAGATAGCCCTACTTGGTAATAGACCAAGTACATATTATGGCAAGAACAGCTCAAATAATCAAAGAGAAATTACAGTCCATCATTACTTTAAGACATGAAGGTCAGTCAATCCGGAAAATGTGAAGAACTTTGAAAGTTTCTTCAAGTGCAGTCGAAAAACCATCAAGCGCTATGATGAAACTGGCTCTCATGAAGACCGCCACAGGAAAGGAAGACCCAGAGTTACGTCTGCTGCAGAGGATAAGTTCATTAGAGTTACCAGCCTCAGAAATTGCAGCCCAAATATGTCACGGTTTTCTAAGCCAGAACCCAGAAGCAGACCAGGACAAGGTGAGTTGAACGAAGGTGAGTATTTATTAACAGATTCAAAAAACGATGCAGAATAATCCAGGGGACAGAGCGGGCGGCGGAGATGAGTTGGTGGAGGTGAAGTGGCAGATCCAATGATGGCTCGGCAGCCGCCGACAACCAGGCAGGGGGTTGGGTGAAGGTTCCGGGAGAATGACTGTAGATAGAAACAAACGGAGGTAAGTACACGGCAAGCCAACAAGGTGCAAAACAACAAAACTAATGCTAGTAACTCAGAGGCTGATACGCTGACAAACATACTGTTCATGGCTAACGATCCGGCAGGGAATGGATGTCAGGTCAGAGCTTATGAAGGGTGATGATCAGGACCAGGTGTGCAGATCGCTGATGAGATGCAGGTGCGGGTAATCGGGAGATCTCCCGCCTAGCAACGTCGCCCGGCAACCAGGCAGGGAGCGTTCAAGAACCTTCAGGAAACAGGAGATTCAGAGCAGAAAAACGGCAACACAGGCAGGAACCGACTCAGGACGCAGGGTTCATGACAGTACCCCCCCTCCGACGAACGCCACCGGGCGGACTACCCGGAGCGCCAGGATGGAGGCGGTAGAAGTCACGAAGGAGGTCAGCATCAAGGATCTGACGCCGAGGAATCCAACTCCTCTCTTCAGGACCATACCCCTCCCAGTCCACGAGATACTGGAAACCCGGCCCCGCCGTCTGGAATCCATAATGCGGCGCACCGTGTAGACAGGACCACCTCCGATCATCCGAGGGGGAGGAGGAGGAGGCGGAGGGGGCAACAGAGGACTGAGGAGAACAGGCTTGAGGCAGGAGACATTAAAGGTGGGATGGACTCTGAGCGTTCTAGGTAACTTGAGTCGAACCGCAACAGGATTGATCACTTTCTCCACCACAAACGGACCAATGAACTTCGGTGACAGTTTCTTAGACTCAGTCCGCAGAGGAAGATCCCGTGTAGCCAACCAGACCCTATCTCCGATGGTATAGGTGGGGGCGGGAATCCGGTGACGATTCGCCTGGAGCTGATACCGGTCAGAAACTCTAAGGAAGGCCTTTCTGGCCCGATGCCAGGTCCGGTGGCAACGACGAATGTGGGCCTGAACAGAGGGCACTGAGAGATCCTTCTCTTGAGAAGGAAACAAGGGAGGTTGGTAGCCATACAGGCACTGGAAGGGAGACATCCCAGTGGCAGATGTAGGGAGAGTATTGTGGGCATACTCAACCCAAGGCAACTGAGAGACCCAGGAGGTGGGGTTGGAGGAGACAAGGCAGCGTAGCGTGGATTCCATCTTCTGGTTGGCTCTCTCCGCCTGACCATTAGATTGGGGGTGAAAACCAGATGTGAGACTGACTGTAGCTCCAATGGCCAAACAGAAGGACTTCCAGACAGCAGAGGTAAACTGAGGACCACGGTCGGAAACTATGTCACTGGGCAACCCGTGGACCCTGAAAACCTCCCTAACCAGGATCTCGGACGTCTCAGAGGCAGAGGGAAGCTTGGAAATGGGCACAAAGTGGGCGAACTTGCTGAATCTGTCCACGATAGTCAGAATGACCGTGTTCCCCTCAGAAGAGGGCAACCCAGTGACAAAGTCCAGGGCCAGATCGACCATGGTCGCCGGGGAATAGGGAGGGTGAAGAAGTCCAGAGCTGGGCCGATTGGCACTCTTATTCTGCGCACACACTGGACAGGCAGCAACAAACCTCAGAGTATCTTCTCCCATGGCAGGCCACCAAAATCGTCTGCGAAGTAACGCCATCGTCCGAGCCACGCCAGGGTGACAAGCCATCTTGCTGCCGTGGGACCATTGGAGGACAGCAGAACGAACCGACTCAGGCACAAACAACCGACCGGGTGGACCGTTACCGGGACCGGGCTGCGTCCGAAGGGCCGCCATAACCTCCTCCTCAATCCTCCACATAACTGCTCCCACGACACAGTTCCGGGGAAGAATCGTCTCGGTCTTGGCCCCACTCTCCTCCGTCTTGGAGAACATCCAGGACAAGGCGTCCGCCTTGCCGTTCTTAGACCCAGGTCGGAACGTCAGGGAAAAATTAAAGCGTCCGAAAAACAAAGCCCACCTGGCCTGACGGGAGTTGAGACGTCTAGCCGATTGCACGTAAGCAAGATTCTTGTGGTCAGTCCAGACAATAAACGGTTGCTCCGCCCCTCCAACCAGTGGCGCCACTCCTCCAAGGCAAGCTTCACCGCGAGAAGCTCCCGGTTACCCACATCGTAGTTCCTCTCCGCAGACGAAAGACGACGAGAGTAGTAGGCGCAGGGATGGAGTTTACCGTCAGTGGAGCATCGCTGGGACAGGATGGCGCCAACCCCCACATCAGACGCATCCACTTCAACGACGAACTGACGGCCCGTGTCAGGTTGAGAGAGAATCGGTGCGTTGGTGAATCGCCTCTTCAAATCCAGGAAAGCTCGGTCCGCCTCAGGATTCCAACTGAAGGTCCTGGTACTGGAAGTCAGGGCAGTTAAAGGAGCGGCCACACAGCTGTAATCCCGGATGAATCTGCGATAGAAATTCGCAAACCCCCGAAACCTCTGGAGCTGCAATCTCGTACCGGGCTGGGCCCAATCCAGAACCGCCCTAACCTTCTCCTGGTCCATCCTAATCTCTCCCCTGGAGATGATGTACCCGAGGAAGGATGTAGTGTGGGCGTGAAATTCACACTTCTCGGCCTTCACGAACAGGCGATTCTCCAACAATCGCTGCAGAACCTGCTTGACATGCTGGACGTGGCTGGAAAGCTCCTTAGAGAAGATCAGGATGTCATCCAGGTAAACGAACACGAAAAGACCGATCATATCTCTCAGGACGTCATTCACCATACTCTGGAACACTGCTGGAGCATTGGTCAGTCCGAACGGCATCACCTGATACTCGAAATGGCCCATCGGTGTATTGAACCCAGTCAACCACTCGTCCCCCTCTCTGATCCGGACCAGATGATACGCAATGCCTAGGTCCAGCTTGGTGAACACAGTAGCACCCTGTAAGGAGTCGAAAGCAGAGCTCATCAAAGGCAGGGGATACTTGTTCTTGACTGTGATATCATTCAACCCCCGATAATCAATGCACGGTCGAAGAGAGCCATCCTTCTTGCTCACAAAGAAGAATCCTGCCCCCATGGGTGATGACGAGGGACGAATGAGACCAGCAGCTAGGGACTCCTTTATGTAGGTCTCCAAAGCTTCACGTTTGGGTCGGGAGATGCTGTATAACCGTCCCTTGGGATAGGCAGCTCCAGGGAACAGGTTTATGGCACAATCATATGGTCGGTGGGGAGGGAGTGACAGAGCCCTCTGCTTACTGAACACCTCCCCCAAATCGTGATATGTTTCAGGAACCAGGGACAAATCTGGGGGGTTAGCCTCAATGATCTGACTGGGAACAGAATGGGAACAGGCAGTCTTGAGGCAGTTAGCATGACACTCAATGCTCCAACTAGTTACCTTGCCAGTCGCCCAATCGAACGTGGGGTTGTGTTCTTTCAGCCAGGGGTATCCAAGGACCAGAGGAACATGGGAAGAAGGCAGAATGAAGAATGAGATAACCTCAGAATGATTCCCTGACAACAGCATATTAACCGGTTCAGTCCTCATCGTGATACGTGCCAGACTACTGCCGTTCAGAGTGGTAGCTTCAATGGCTTCCGGTAAACGCTCCTTGGAAAGCCCCAGCTGTTCCACCACGTCGGCATCAATGAAGCTGCCATCGGCACCTGAATCGACAAAAGCGTTAATCGCTAAACTTTGATTCCTGTTCATGAGGGTAGCCGGGAAACGGGGTCTGACAGGGGTATTGAGAGGTCGAAACTGGCTCGCTAAAAGTCCTCCCAAACTTAGCGAGCCGGGCAGTTTGACGGCCGCTGGGAACAAGTGGAGATGTAATGTCCCGAACTACCACAGTAGAGGCAGCGGTTGGTCTCACGTCTACGTTGGTGCTCCTCTTTGGTTAACCCGTGCCGCCCCACTTGCATGGGTTCAGAATCTGGAGGGAGGACCTCTCCACTAATCCCGTGTGATGGACAATGATCGACGCGTTCTGGTCCACCTCCTGACCCGAATGGAAACCGGGAAGCTGATTGATTGGACTGCTCCCATTGCTTCTCCCTCCTTCTCTCTCGAACTCTATCATCCACCCGAATAGACAAAGCTACCAAACTGTCCAGGTCACTAGGCTCCGGATAGGAGATCAGCTCATCCTTGAGTTGCTCCGACAACCCCTGATAGAAAGCCGCTTGCAGTGACTCTTCATTCCACCCACTCTCCACAGCCAGTGTCCTGAATTCGATAACGAAGTCGGCAACTCTGCGAGCTCCTTGGCGAAGAGAAAATAGGCGTTTAGCTGCGTCTTTACCTCGGACTGGATGGTCAAACAGCCTCCTCATCTCTGCCATGAACTCCTGGTATGACGCCATGCAGGGGTCCTGTCGTTCCCATACGGCTGAAGCCCACTCCAGGGCTCTACCACGCAGCAATTCAATAACAAAGGCTATCCTAGCCTTGTCTGTGGCGTAAGAGTGGGGCTGTAGATCGAACACTAATCCACACTGCATAAGAAAGGAACGGCATCTTCCCAAATCCCCTTTATACTCATCAGGCGTCGGAACCTTGGGCTCACGGAAGGGCACAGCTCCAGAAGCGGCAGGCGAGAGGAGTGAAACCGGTGGTGGATTCTCCACCGGCAAACTGAGCTGAGCCTGGATCTTCGTCAGACTGGTAGAAAAGTTCCGAACCGACAACGCTATCTCCTGTAGCGCCGTGCTGTGTTGTCCCAACATCTTCTCCTGATGGGTAATGGCATGGCGAACAGAGTCCAGGTCCGCTGGGTTCATTTCTGGCCGGATCGTTCCGTCACGGTTTTCTAAGCCAGAACCCAGAAGCAGACCAGGACAAGGTGAGTTGAACGAAGGTGAGTATTTATTAACAGATTCAAAAAACGATGCAGAATAATCCAGGGGACAGAGCGGGCGGCGGAGATGAGTTGGTGGAGGTGAAGTGGCAGATCCAATGATGGCTCGGCAGCCGCCGACAACCAGGCAGGGGTTGGGTGAAGGTTCCGGGAGAATGACTGTAGATAGAAACAAACGGAGGTAAGTACACGACATGCCAACAAGGTGCAAAACAACAAAACTAACGCTAGTAACTCAGAGGCTGATACGCTGACAAACATACTGTTCATGGCTAACGATCCGGCAGGGAATGGATGTCAGGTCAGCGCTTATGAAGGGTGATGATCAGGACCAGGTGTGCAGATCGCTGATGAGATGCAGGTGCAGGTAATCGGGAGATCTCCCGCCTAGCAACGTCGCCCGGCAACCAGGCAGGGAGCGTTCAAGAACCTTCAGAAAACAGGAGATTCAGAGCAGAAAAACGGCAACACAGGCAGGAACCGACTCAGGACGCAGGGTTCATGACAAAATAAGTGCCTCACAGTTTAAGTAACAGACACATCTCAACATCAACTGTTCAGAGGAGACTGCGTGAATTAGGCCTTCATGGTCGAATTGCTGCTAAGAAACCACTACTAAAGGACACCAATAAGAAGAAGAGACTTGCATGGGCCAAGGAACACGAGCAATGGACATTAGACCAGTAGAAATCTGTTCTTTGGTCTGGAGTCCAAATTTGAGATTTTTGGTTCCAACCGCTGTGTCTTTGTGAGACGCAGTGTAGGTGAACGGATG